>NC_045627.1:74958888-75178888 GCF_009829155.1 Mustela erminea
GAGGCTTTGGGTTTTAGAAATATTCATTTAATCACCCAGCAAGGATTTAATGACTGTTAACTTTGTAACACATGCAGTTTTAAGTTCTGGGTTTCTGGGGCAGCCAGGGTGACTCAGTCAGTTGAAAGTCTGACTCTTGATCTCAACTCAGGTCTTGATCTCAGGGTCATGAGTTCAAGCCCCACATTAGGCGTGAAGACTACTTTAAGTCCTGGGTTTCTAGCAGTACAGGAAACAAGCAAAAAATTCTCTCTTGGAGCTGAGGTTCTACTGAAGAGAGATGATTACAAACAAGTTGAATACTAATATGTAATAGGCTAAGTGGCCTTAAGTGCTTTAGAGGGAAAGAAAGAAGAAGAAAAAAAAAAAAGCAAGCAAGGCAGGGGTAAGAGGGTTAGGGAAGGGGAGGGTAACAATTTCCAATCAGGTTAGGAAAGACTCCATGGACAAGGTAACAATTGTGTAAAGACTTGAAGGCAGTGAGGAGCAAGTCATGACTATACCTAGGAGGAGAACATTCCAGGCACAAGGAACAGCAAATACAAAGTCCTGATGTGCACCGTGCCCTTTATACTCCAGGATTATCAAAGGCAATGAGTGGTAGAGGTTGAGGTCAGGGAGGCGAGGGGTAAGGAACAGATCATATGGGGTCTTGCAAGCCATGTGAATAACTCAGCTTTCATCCAGAGTGAGAGGGAGGGCGATGGGGGATAAGAGCAGAGAAGTATCACAGTCTTATATCCAATTCCTTATTTAACATCTATCTAAAATATTTCACAACTTTAAATAAATGAGGCATACTCTTCCTTTTATTCTGATTTCTTAAGTTTAAAGAAGCATTGAAATGTATGAGAACAAGTATAAAAGTTTAATAAAAAGAAAAAAGCACATCAGTGAGGGATGCCTGGGTGGCTCAGTCAGTGAAGCATCTGCCTTTGGCTCAGGTCATGATCTCAGGGTCCTAGGGTCGAGTCCCACATCAGGTTCCCTGCTCAGCAGGGAGCTTTCTTCTCCTTCTCCCACCCCTCCTCTGGCTCATGCTCATTCCTTCTCTCTCTTTCTCTCTCTATCAAATAAATAAAGTCTTTTAAAAAAGAGAGAGAGAAAGAAACAAAGCACATCAGTGAGTGTTTCAGTTATCCACTGCTGCATTAAAAATCAACGCAAAGCTTCGTGGTTTACCAGAACAATATTCTGTCATTTCCCATGGTTCTGTGAATTGAGTGGGATCAGCAGGACGATTCTTCTGCTCTTTTTGGCATCAGCTGAACTGGGCTGGAAAGTTCAAGTTTTCACTCACATATCTGGAACTTGGTTGTTCCTCTCTTTGGCCTCTCCTCATGGCTACCTCAGGCTTCTTCACAGCAGGATGGTTTTGGGGTTCAGAGCTGACTTTGAGAGGAAAAAGTCAAAGCTACTACACTGTTGAAGGCTAGACCCAGAACCAGCACAGCATCAATTCTGCCACATTCTGTTGGCCAAAGCAAATCAAAAGCCAACTCAGCCCGAAGGATAAAAGAGATCCCACCCAGTGATGGGTGGAGCTGTGTGTCCTACTTGACAAGAAGAAATTGACGGTGGCCGTCTTTAGAGACGTCCCCCCATAGGACCCCCAAACTCTTGAGCTCCTCTCCTCTCTTTCTGACCATTGCGTATGCATATTGATAGGTGTGATTAATAGATAGTGACTGATTAACTTCATATTCTGGAATCATGAGATTCCCTAAGTCTTGAACATCCTTCTGAGAAACATCCTGAGTCCTGCACCCATGGAGACTGTCCCTTTTCCTCCCTGATTCTGCCGGCCCAGCTGTCTGGCTGAGCCTCCTTGATGTTCCCGGGCACTGTCGTACTCCAACAGGCAGCTGCGCTAATCTCAGAAGACGGGGTGGGTGGTGTGGCATTCTGCAGAATTTAGGGAATGTGACGCAGCTCTTTCCCTAGAAGAAGCCAAAACTTCCCAGACTGGCCGGATGCAACCCCGCCATGATGCTGTTCCCTGCCCCCGCCCCCTTCCCTGTAGGAAGAGACATGGAGGATTAAGCATTTCAATCACCTCTGGACTTTAAAAACAAAAACAAGTCTTTATTTGAAAATAAAATCTTAGATTTACAGAAGAGTTACAAAAACTGTACTAAGTTCCCCAAATACCTTTTGCCCAGCTTGATCTGATATTTTCTCCTTATATAACCATGGTACATTGTCAAACCTAAGAGAGTCACACTGGTACAATACTACCAATTCAACAACAGACTTGTTCAGTTTTCCTCCAAAGACCAATCTTCTGTTCCAGGGTCCCATCTGGGATCCTACGTTACCATTAATGCTTCACCTCTCCTTGGTCTCCTCCAGTCCGTGACAGTGTCATAGTCTTTCTTTGACTTCCATGACCTTGACACTTTTGAAGAGCAGCAGTCAAGTATTTTATAGAATGTCTCTCGATTTAGGGTTGACTGATGTTTTCTCATAATTACACTGAAGTTTACAGGGTTTGAGAAGACTCTCACAGAGATGGGGTACCTTTTACCGCTTCGTGTCCAGGGGCCCGTGACTGTGATTACCTTGTTACTGGTGATGTCAACCTTGGAGTTCACTGCCCTGAAAGTGGCTTTTTTGAGATTTCTCTCCTATAAAGTTACTACATTTCCCTTTCTGTTTTCTATCCCTTAGTGTTGAGCCCACACTCGAGGGGAGAGGAATTGAGCTTCTGGATGAAGGAACTTTTGAGCTTTTAAAAATCCGCAGCACGCTTGGGCAGGGTTGCCAGCAGGGAGGGCCCCAAGCCTGCCCACTGACTTGCTGGTGACCTTGGATGAGTCACCCAGTCTCTCAGAGTTGGGATTTCCCTCCCTCTTGTGAAATCCACAATGGCATCCCTGCCCTACAGCTGTCTCCTGGGAGAAATTTCAACTGGTAATGCTTCAAGTTGCTGGAAGAGAGATCTGATGGGGAAAAAGGGTTCTTGCCAATTACAGCTGAAGTCTTGCCCTGGTCTATAAACATTTTCCAATCCTTAGGTCCATCATCCCCACAACGGGAGCACCCCCTGAAAGTGATGAGGCCATCACCATTTTTATAAAATGGTCTCATGTTATTAACATGCTAATACAGGCTAGATGTAGAAAGAAAATACTGGAGGGAAACATTTTTGTAAAGTGAAGTGTAATTTTTTAAAGGGAATCATTCCCCTGAATCAGATTTTTTGTATAAAATCACTTTCACTGACTGGATTTGCCTCCACCAAAAGGCTCCAGGAATTCCTCCCAAAACACATGCCATCTTCATACAAATGCCTTGGAAAAAACAAGTTTTCTACATTAACAGTGATGAATTACCTTAGAATTGTCAATTGTCATAACCATTTCACATCCTTGAAGGTTGGTTCTTTCTTAGTGGAAAATGCTGGTCAACCTGTATTTTTGACTTTTGGTACTAACTATAGAACTAAACCCCAAGAGTACTGCTGTTTGGTGATTTTAGGAAAGATGTAATTTGGTGATTTTAAGAAAGATGCTGATGAGGTAGTTTTTGTGGGGATAGCTCTATCTGCTGGGATTGGATGTCTTCCTCCATTCTTTGGAAATCACAGCACTCTACCTGGGCTGCCATGTCTGCACAGGCTTTGCCATGTGCAACTCAAGGCCATCCCTCACAAAGGCTCTGATGTATTACCAACTTCAATAGGTGTATTACCTAGGTGTATTACCTAGGTGTAATACCTAGGTGTATTACCAACTTCAATAAAGAAATCCCTTAAAGAGTAGGTACTTGAGTCCTTATTGAGCACAGATGTGTTGAGCCTGGTCTGTGCTATAGGCCATGTAAAGCACGACAAGGTGAACAGTATACACAGGTACTCTACCCATGGACCTTAGACTGATGAGGAAGTGATTGAGTTATCAGTCAATGCATGGAACATGGTGAGTAATCTGATAGGATTAGTACAGGAACTCAAGAATGTATGATGGGAGGTCCAACATAGGTTCAACGTTTAGAAGATGAGTTAGAAGAGAACAAGGAGCTGTAGGACTGTTAAGGACCTGATGTGAAATAGAAACAAAGAAGAGCCATGGAATGTGGGACATTATGATCATCTCTCGCTTGTCCATTTCTGTCCCCCAGCCTGGTACTTTAGATGGGATCCCCTCCTCCCTAGCTTCAGAGGTAATTTCTGTCCTTTGTGGTAGTAATTGGGTGAAGTGGCCCAGACTTAACCCAAACAGCAAATGACATTCCCCTGGCCATAGGAATTGGCTCAGGACAGTCCAGTTAGAGCAAAGATAAAGATTATTGCCCCCACCTTGGATATGACCTACAAAGCTTTATTTATTCTTGGAAGTCATTATACAACCATCAGGGAAAACAGACTGAGGACAAAACCAATACACTGTAGAGAACTGCAAAGCCAGTGCCCTAATCAAACTGTACCTGAAGCCCACTTACCACTGATCTTTCGACTGATTCACTAGCTGATAAATCCCTTTTGTTGTTTAAGTGAGCTTGAGCTGAGCTTTTTGCTATTTTCAGTGAGTCATTCTAATGAATGCCAAGGGAAGAGTAGTTTGAAAATAAGGGAGCAAACCCAACAGTGCTTGATGATAGGAACATGTCAAACAAGACAAGGACCAAAAGTGTCCATTGGATTGGGCAACATTTGTGGCCTAGGCGAGATCAGTTTCAGTGGTGGGGGTGAGGTGGCAGAGAGAACCCTGTGCAGGCTTCTGCTGGACATGTGGGTAGACAGAGAACCCTGAAGCTATGAATCTTTGACTGTGCTTTGAGGGATGCGAGCAGTCCTAATGTCTGTCACTACAGAGAGACTGGAGTTTCTAAGATTTTAGACAATCTTCCCTGTTGTGCTCACTATCCATTAAAATCTCTGCCAACTCCATTAACTGTGGGTTCTGTGCTGTCCCATAGGCTTAACTATAGAAGGGAGAGGACTCGGAATAAACTGTGTAAGAAGCCTCCTGCACGGGGTGTCTGGGTGGTGCAGTGGGTTAAGCATCCAACTCTTGGTGTCGCTTAGGTCGTCATCTCAGGGGTGTGAGATCGAGCTGAAGCTCCCTGTTCAGCTCGGAGTCTGCTTGGGATGCTCTTTCCCTCTCCCTCTGCCTCTCCCCCTTACTCACTCACTTGCATCCCTGCCCCCCACCCCACCAATAAATAAATAAATAAATCTAAAAAGAAGAAGAAGAAGAAGAATCTTCCATCACAACTGACCAGTTAGATTAAGTTTCAGTCTTCTTCCCTCTAAGCTAGGTACTCCATCTAAGCTCCTTGGGGGCAGGAATCACAAAGCCCTTGAAGAATTACATTAAAAACTCTATTAAAAATTTTCTCTCCATAGGAGAGGAAGTGCCCCAAATTCTGCCTATTTTTTCTAGGGCTTCATGATTCCCGTGGAGCTGCGAGGCCTCGTGTGAAGCATTCTACCACTTCCCAGCTCCAGGGAACAAAGAAAGGATCCCACCCCATCCAACTAGCCCCTTCTTTCTGCCAAGCCCCCTGGAACCCACCTCCCCTCCAGGAATTGGTGCAGGAAGGGTTTACAGCTTCCTGACCTGTCTAAACTCATTCACACCAGCTCTGTCACCTCTCTCTGCCCCCCTCCCCATCTTTTCTCTCCTTTCTGAAGCCCAAATCTTCAATCATGGCCTTGGTAAAGCATTGGCTGTGGGACATGGGCCTGGTGATCATTTTCACTCAGTCATACCTCCATTCCCAAGTGCACAGTGAGCCCCAGCCCTCAGCTGCCGGCCCCACACAGCCCCTGGAAACCACACCCAGAAATGAGGGGCGGTGAAGACATCCACGCTTTAGGCGTGTCCTGGCACTAAACAGTTCCCTCCTCACAGCCTCAATTTTTCTCATCCTGTTAACCATCTGCATAAAAGAATTCACTGGCCCCAAAAGCGCTGGCTTCAGCCTGGCTTGTGGACTCACTGGTTGTGGAGTGAAGGGATGTAGAATCCGAAGGCAGCTCTGGCTGTCTGGCCGGGAGCAACCTTGTCTGTCCTAATGCTGGGCGCTTCCCACCTGAGCAGAAGAAAGGGGTCTGAAGTGTTTTACGTTGACCTCTCTTAGCACTTATAATCACGGCCTGATTGTTTGCATACCCGCCAGTCATCCTCACCAGCTCCTTGAGGGTGTGGCCATGAATAATTCACCCACTTGCCCTGCAGAGTTCTGACAGATAATAACTTCAACAAGAGTGAACGTGGACGGAGCTCTCTCTGCTCTAAGAATGAAATGAAGCCCTGTCTGTGTTTATCACCCTCACAATACCCTTCGGGGCCATCTACTATTAACCCCCACCCCCCTCCATTTTTTTTTAACTTTTCATTTTGAAATAAATCCAGAGTTACAGCAAAATTACAAAACTAATCTAAAGAGTCCCTGGGTATCTTCTACCCAGTACCCCCCAATGTTAACATCTTGAGTAACCATAACGAAATAGTCGACACCAGGAAATGAACACTGATGTAATCCCACTAACTAATCTGCAAACCTCATTCAAATTTCACCAATTATACCACTGCTGTACTTTTTGTGGTACAGAATGCAAGAGTTCGTGTTGAGTTTAGTTGTCACATGGCTGCTTTTCTTTCATCTGAGACAGTTACTCCTTTCTTTGTCTTTTATGCAGGTTTTTTTTTTTTTTATTACAATGAAGCTAAAGCAGACACAGCTACATAGGAAAGTTGAGAAAAAGATACAAATGAAACTCAGATCAGGTTGGAGACTTAACACTTTTCTTGAAGACTCTTGGCCTGTTCTTTATTTGTAGAATATCTCTCCATCTGGACTGGTGTGTGTTTCAAGGTTAGATCCAGGTTATGTCTTTTGGGCAAGAATACCGGGAAATGCTATGCCCCCTTCAATGCATCATATTGGGTCATACACGATGTCAAATATATCTCTTTATTGAGAATGTCAACTTTGGTCACCAGGTGTGGTAATATCTGCCAGGTTTTGCTACTGTGAGGCTGCTGTGTTTCCCTCTATATTAAAAAATATCATTTCGGGAGGGGCACGTGGCTGGCTGAGTCAGAGGAGTGTGTGACTCTTGATCTCAGGGTCGTGAGTTCAAGCCCCACGATGGGTGTAAAGATTATTTAAATAAATAAAACTTTTAAAAATATGTGGAGAAGTACTTTGAGGGTATATAAATATCCCAGTTTTTATCATACTTTAGCTCACTCATTTGAGCCTCAGTTGATGATCTTTGCTTGAAAACAATTACTGCTGTGGGTGTTGCCAAAGACGGATTCCCTAGGTATTTCCTTCTATACTGAAGACTGGAATTCTACTCCAAGGCAGATCCTTCTCCGCTACATATTGAACTCCTCGTTTATGCCAGCATGGACTCCTAAAATATTAACTTCATTTTTCGGGTGAGAAAACTGAGGCCAAGAGCTGGTAGATGATAGAATGTCCAGAGCCATAAAGCTGGGATGAGAAGGAACCCAAACTTAGACTTGGGCTGCCTGAGTGCTTACCTGCTTCCCTCTTCTCCCTGACAAGGTGGATCTTGTAACTCAGCATGGTTACCTCTTTGCTTTAGTTATCCGGAAGTTTACATCTAAAACCACCTTTAATGGGGCATCTGGGTGGCTCTGTCATTTGAGCATCTGACTCTTGTTTTCAGCTCAGGTCATGATCTCAGGGTCATAGGATCAAGCCCGGGTCAGGCCCTGGGTCGGCCTCTGAGCTCAGTGGGGAGTCTGCTTGGGATTCTCTTGCTCCCTTTACCCCTCCCCCCACTTGCTCTCACTCTCTCTCTCTCTTTCTCTCTCAAATAAATCTTAAATAATATAAAACCTCCTGTAGTAATATTGCTAATTCCAACAAGATGCAAACTTTGACTCTAACATCCTCTCATTATTGCATCCTAGCTCTCTCTTCTCTTGTTCTCGTGTCTTTATCTGTGTTTCGTTGTATTAACTAGGTATATATATTTGTAAATCTCTTTAAATCCCTCTTTGAGAGAATGTTAGTAATAAATAAACACATCTGTGAGATTAGAACAGAGTGGGTTTTTTATTATTGTTTGAAAACAAAACAAAACTAATCTGATTGCCAGAAGATTGTTTCTTGACAGTAATGTCCACTGAGTGGTCTGTAAGCGAGTGTCCAGATCAGGCTGTCAGAGGAGGTAACTCTGACAGCCAGATACCAAGTGCTGAATTCCCAAAGCAGTCGTGTGGAGGAACCATTTTTAATGATGCTCTCTGCATCTTTATGACGCAACTCCAAATGGTTTATTCTAGGGCATTGTTTAAAGATTAAAGGGGCAGAGGTTACAAGCACTGAGCTCTCTGAGACCACAATTCTTCAAGCAGAGGCTTCCAGAAGATGAAATAGAAATCAAAGGGGCAATTTCAGGGTGCACCGGCATCACTCGGAAGACGCGGATGGTGGACCTCTGTGCTTGACTTTGCAGGATCAATTCTACCCCCTTCTGGGAAGTGTGCCTAATGTTCCTTTGGAAATGCAGCTCTCCTCCAACTCTCAGCTGTGCGGTTAGGGTAAACTGAATTCAAGCACGGGTTAAGAGGTTTAAGCCTCACAAGCCTGACTCACCTGTGATGAGAATGACTAGTTCAGATATGCACAGGTAACGATCTCAGAGCCAAAGACGTGGCATCCAGTTCCTGGACCCAGTAAGAGAGACAAGCTTCTCTGCTTTATGGAGCTTTATGGAAGAGATGCAGAGAGCCCCTGATGGTGGGGCTACAGGGTCTGAGGTCAGGAGCCACAGCAGCCATCTTGTAATCTTGTGATGGAGTTTGCCTGAGAACCGAGCTGCTCCAGAGAGCTGGAGCTGAGAGATGGAAATATGGTCTGAGCTGGGTCTCTGATTCTATCAGAAGCCAGATTATTTCCTGACTGTGACAAGAGCCAGTGAACTGCCGTTCTTTTATTAAAACGCTTTGGATAGAGTTTTCTATCCTTTGCAGGTGATAGAAGCATGAATGATAAAACTGGCTGGACTGAAAGTCCGATTGAGTTTCAGAATCACTGGGGAGTTTCTTAAATACATCGATGCCCAGGGATTATGAGCATTTAATAGACACCCCCCGTAATTCTTAAACACACCCAAGCCTGGGAGTCACAACTCTCCAATCGCACACATTAGGACAGGCTGTTGGGGGCACTCTGTGTGTCCCTGCTGCGTCCTTCCCTCCCGCCCCATGCCAGGTGACAGACCCCCAGGGAGGAGCCCTGGCCCCGGCACCTGAGCTTCCGTGCTTCCTATTTCCCTGTGAAATTGCATGTATTTTCCTAGTTGGTGGCAGATCTGCCTGTTTGATGTTAATGAGTATGTGAACCCAACAAAAACATAAAAGATGAGGCTCTTCCGAAGAGAGAAATTAGAAAATAAAGTGCTATCCAAAATGGGATGGGCTTGAAATTCGTCTTGAACCTCACCAGCATCTTCTCTGTCTTCCCAATGGGGCCCCTTTCATCCAGCTGAAGAAATCAAGATAGAAGACCTTCCTGGTGAAAATCCTGCAAAACCAAACCAATCTGATTTTTCCAGACAAAGAAAATGAGGAATTTGGCTGATCAAAGAGGGCGCAGCTCCCCGCTTAAACTCCTCCTACCTTGTTAGACCTCCTGTAGACAGGTGACACAAATTTCTCACATGTCAGTGATGATCCCGTACTCATTTTCAAGTAGCCCCTCACATCCTGGTGCAAACCTTAGCCGTCTCCTAATAACCCACTTTAGGACATGGATGTTCTGATCTGATATTATTAAATAGGAAGTGGCCGCTTGCTAATCTAGAGAGAGGCAGGGGCATTTGTAACAGCTAGAATCAAAGGCCTGGTGTCTTCTGTTCCTAATTATCAATAGTGTTTTATAATCTTATTAATATTGATACACAGTATACTGAAGATCTGTTAAGGCGTAATGTATGTGGAAGATAATTAACAGGATCCGAGTCAGATCAATCGCCTGTTTGACAGCCGACGGTGTGTGGCTTATAAATTATACATATTCTAGGTATTGCTCAAAATGTTTAAAGTTTCAGTCCAATCCCTCCGATCCAGCGCTGGGGGAAGGCATGAACCTAAAGGTACCGTCCCCAGCCTATTGGTGCCTCCTCTGCGCATGAAGAACTCACTCTTACTTAAAAATCAAAGGGTTCCATTAACCGCCAAGATCTACACACAGCATAAAAACACACCATCTCCTTGTAAAGTGCAGAAAAACAAAAGGTGAAATCTTGTAAGAAAAGAGATGATTAATAAAAGGAAGGTAATTTGGCTTTTGATTTCTGGAAGAAGGTAACAGTTGGATGTTTCAAATGGCAGAGCTAATCTTTCCTGCGGGTGCTAGTCTGTAAGAGGGTGAGACATTTGTTTGCAGTAAATACAATGAATGATCCCAGTTAATGTGTATGTTTGGGTAAATTCAAGAGCTCAAAATCTCCTGGCCATGTATTGTGTATGTGCATATGTGTGTGAACCTATGTGTGTCCATGCGTGTGCCTCCGTGTGTGTGTGTGTCCACGTGCACACATGCATTATGAGGGCAGTGGGCATTATTGTTTCAGACAACATCCCCTTAGGGACAACCCCACGCCTGTTCTGTAATAATCCCGTTCAGTCCATTCAGATGGGGCTGACCCTATCCTTGCCCCTGGGGTGAAACAAATGATCCCAACTGGCCAATCAGAGCCCTTCTCAGGATTTATTTTTCAGAACGCTTCCAAATGACAGTGCAGTTTCCCGCTGGGGTTTTAAGCAGAAGGGCCTGGTACTGCAGGCAGTCCATCACTTTGCCATGAGGTGGAAAGAGCCTGCCTGAGAAGAAGCAATTCACAGAAGAGCACAATGAAGGCAACAGAGTCCTACTGACATCCCTTGAGCCCCTGGATCCAGCTATGCCTGAAGTTCACACTTGGGCTCCCAATGACTGAGTTGATCATTAATTCCCTTTTCTGCTTCAGGCAATACAAATTGGGTTAACTGAAGAAATTCCCAATAACACTTAAAAGAAGGCATTGCCCCAATGCAGAAGATTAGGGCAGGATACTTGGCCCCTCCTTTTTTCCTCTCCATGGTGCAGATAAGAATGCTACCTTCAGAAAACATTCAGGGTCAGAAGTTGGAAATAAACATGAACCTCAAAAAACAGACAAACAAACAGACAAACTAGCTACAGCACTCTACAGCAGAGCTTACAGCCCCTGTCAAAAGAGAGCCAGCATCCCAGAGAGGCCCCAAATCAGGCAGTATCCTCACCTGCCCGGGGGAAGTTACCACTCCAAAAGGATAACTCCAGAAGCCTGAATACTCCATGGCATTGGTAATGGGTCATTGTGAAGACAGAAAGTGATGTGGAGGTATGCCTCACATCATGATGGTAGGTTCATAGAGGATGATGACCATGATGATACTGTGAAGCTCATCTTCCTTTCTGGCCAGTTCTAAGTGCAATGTTAAGGTCAAAGTTGCTGATGGAGTGGAGTAGAATAGCTGTTCGTAGAATAACACCTTGACATACAAAAAAAGGTACCCAGTCTACTTCCTGAACAAGAAAAAAGATGCCTACCCTAGACAGAAAAATCTGCAATGGAGAACAAGGCTCAGGAAGAGAAGTCAAGCAGGTTTTTGGCACCTGCTTAGCCCATTAGCTGGTGTCTTGTGCAGTATGCAAACTGAGCAACAGTATGTGGCCACACCCAGACAAGACTCCCCAGTCGGCCTCCCCTAATTGCCTCTGCTCCGTTGGCTACTCCTCTTGCCCTCTAGAAAACATCCCATCCCGCGGTACCTGTGCCTGTGGCCCTCCGGATGTTCGGGATGACAATGCCATTCTCTGCATGTGTGTCTGCTTCTCCCATTGAGGCTAATGCTTACCATGAGGCCACCCAGTTTGTACCCAAACCTGTTTCTGTCACTACATTGCAATCACCTAATTTAATTAAAAAATAAAGTAATCAGTGAAATAGAAGTAAGAAAAGAGAGCATTGTCGTTTCTACAAAAACTAAATGAATGCTTTGGAAAGATAAAGACAAATTGCTAAAAAAAAAAAAAGTCTTAAAATTAAGGAATCTTTTAGGGTTAGTGGAAATGCATTATATCTCGGTGGTGGTTTCACAGCTGTAGAAAACTATGCAACTGTTAAAACTCATTGAACTGTGCATTGTAACTACAGGCCCTTTATTATATGTAAATTATCCCTCCATAAAATTGAGAGGAAACATAGTGAGTGTAAGTGAGACAGTATAAAGATTGGGGGAAATAAAACCTAAAAATCCTCTAGGAGTCTTGCATTCTGATTGTTCTGCAAGTGTCTTTAAGATTTCATTTCCACAACTGATTTCCACAACTGGAAATCAGAAATGATGTGCTGCTGGCTTGGGCAAGAAAGAGAATCTGGAACTAGAAAGAGCAGACCCCTCCCTGCCCCTACAAAACCTGGGTTCTACATAAAAAGATTGGCAAAGAAAATGGACATTTATCGTATTTGAATTTTAGAAAGTATTTAGTGTATATGTGCTTGTGTTGTTGTAATGATGCCTTGTTTTAGCTGATTGAGGGGGATTAACTGCCAACATCTGCCCGGATCCCAGCACATAGCAAGGCTTCCACCGTGGTCTTTGTCTTCATGAAAACCCCTGAAATCATCCTCAAAGAGTGCATGGGCGCTTTATTTTCAATAAACCCAGCACAATCTACTTTCCCTCCTTTCCTCTTGCAGGAACAGACTGCTGTTGGCTCAGACACAGGGAAGGGCCGGGTTGCACAACACGCTGGCTCCCACCTTGGGGGTGGTGGGATGCACACACTAGGCGGCCTCCCACCCAGGGAGCATGGGCTCACACACAGGAAGGCAATCAGCGACGCCATTTACATGGCACACACTTTCTGTCACTCTCTATGTTGCCGCTGAGTTCTTATAATCCAAATGTGTATAATCCACCATAGAAACACTTATACAGCGATTCCTTCTTGATGATGGCCCCTAGTTCCTGAGCTGTGTGGTGGAGTGATGGGCTCTCCCACTTGGAGTCACAGAGCATGAACAATGAGAGTGATCCATGAGAGTATCCTCCAAATCTCCTCTCTCTCCCTTCTACAGAATTCTGTCCTACCTTCTGTGGTTTCATGGGGAGCACAATACTTCTCTGCCCCTTGAGCTTGGGCTGAAACTTTGATTTAGCTAATGCAGACATGGCATTAATAGGACTAAAGACACACGTGCACCTGGCTTGTCATCTTTTGTCTCTACCACATGCCACGAACAGATCATGGCCCAAGAAGCCACTGGTCCACGGAGTATAAGAGACACATGGGACAAATACAGACCTAACCCAGTGCCTGAAACCAAGCCCAGTCAACCCATAGCCTGAAGAGAGCTACTTTGGCCAGCACATGTAACCACATGCTAGAAACATACATATTGGTTGTTGTAAGCTAATGAGACTTGGGGGGTCATTTGTTACACAGCACTGTTGAGTAAAACCTGACTGATACAGAATGGGGGGATCTTAAAGAGCCTCTAGTACAACCCATTGACTTTACAGATGAAATTATGTCTAACTCTGTGATAGTGGGCTGGGCAGTTTTTGGTTTATTCATCTATAAATGAAAACATAGTACCTGTCTCATCCAGCTCTTGGGGATGAGATAAGGACCTGAGATAGCTGTGAGAGACTTTGCCCAGTGGTATAATCGCAATCACACTGCTGTGATCTGTAAACTGTTGACAGCTCCCCATTGCCCACTGAACACAACCAGCCTTGCTCGTCATGGCTCGGATGCCCACTGTGCACATTGCCGCCTGCCATAATCACATTACTTCTCGCAATAACCGCACACGTTGCCACCACTTGAATTGTTTGCTCCTCCCAAAACTGTCTCTGATCTTTCCTCTGCCTGTGTCTTTCTCACTCTGGATGGTTTCCTTAGAATGCCTCTTTTCTTGTCATCTTACTCTTCGGAAATCTTCACAGTGTAACTCAAATATCGCATCCTCCAAATTGTTTCCCCCATCCTGGTAGCTAAAATTAAGTCATATTTCCTTCTGGATGCTTAACATGCTTTACTTGTATGATGAGCATGGGGCCCAAGTCCATCACACACACTAAATGAGAATCAGCTTTCTGAGCACAAGATCAGCTTTTGTTTATTTTCATCTCCTACAGACCCCAGCGTAGGATGCTCTCCGTGTTTACTGATGATGGAAGTAAAGGTATCTTCCCCCAGCTCCAGGAAGCAAAGCCACCCTAGCACACTCTGGTGGTGTATTTCTGCCATATTCTGGTCTACCGCACAGTCAAGAAAGAATGGCGTTGACCACCCGGAATGGTGACCCAAATAGCAACCATTTATGGGCCCTTATTCTGGCGCAGGACCTGGACTAAGCACTCTGTCCATATTGTCCTATTTAAATCTCCCAATGACCCCCTCAAAGATTTGGTTCATTGAACTACGAGATGCTGCAGAGATTGCTATGTATTATCCTGTTCCTCCTGGGCACCCAGCTAGAACACATTTCCCAGATTACCCTGCAGTAAGGTGTAACCATGTGACTGAGTTCTGCCCAATGGAATGCAAGAGAGGGTAGCAGGTGCAATTCTGGCCATGCCTATAAAAAACCTCCAGGCCAATGCTCTGTCTTCTCTTCTCTCCATCTTTTTTTTTTTTTTTTTTTTTTTTAAGATTTCACCCATCCATTTGACAGAGAGAGAGAGAGACAGTGAGAGAGAGAGGGAAGACAAGCAGGGAGAGTGGAAGAGGGAGAAGAAAGCTTCCTGCTGAGCAAGGAGCCCCATGCACGGCTTGATCCCAGGACCCCAGGATCACCACCAGAGTGGAAGGCAGACCCTTAAGGACTGAGCCCCCTGGGGCCCTCTTCTCACAAGAGATGCAGAGAATCCAGCCAATCACCTCAAGACATGGAGGTTGGTAGAGCCATAAAATGGAAAGAGCTTGGGTTAGTGAAGTGGACCACAGGTGAAACGCCACCTGCCAAATATTCCTGCGCTGGATGATAATATGATTGTATAGTCAGTTTCTACTTTGTTAAGCCATTGGGATTTTACTTACTTGAAACTGCTACATGAGGAGACTAAGGTTCAGGTTGATTGGCTTTTGGTAAGATCCATAATAGTGGATTAAACTTTGGATCTAGGATTTCAACTCAAACCTAGCTATTTCTCCTACTCCTGTGATTCTAACTACAATGCATATTGCCTTTCACAAAAAAAAAAAAAAAAAAAAAAAAAAAAGGAGAAGAAGAAGAAGAAAGCAGCAAACCAATGAAAACCAATGGAGCAAAATTAGGGTTTCCTAAACCGTGATTCCTTGTGGTTCAGAAATGTTCTCATCAGAATTCCCATGGAGTGGCTTAGTGAAAATATGAAATTGTTACCTACTTCAAGGCAAGAGGGAACTGGATGGGAAATATGACATGTATCAAGTGCCCACACATGGCCAGGCATTTAACATACATTAATCTCATTTACCCTTCACAATAACCTCGGGAAGCTAAGTGACTCACTCAACCTTCCCTGGCTAATGAGCGGCAACACTGGGATTCAAACCTGTGACCATCTGATTCCAAATCTAGTGGCTATTCTTCCCATTGCTCTAAGGAGGACACCATTTCAGGGTCCATTTCATTCATTCATTCATTCATTCACTCATTCAACCATTCAGTATTTGCTGGGTGCCTACTGTGGGCCAGGCACTCTGCTAGCCTCTAGAAATGTGGACCAAGACCAGGGTGATCACAAGAAGGAGGTCTAAGGCACTAAGTTTGAGGCCCTCATTCTCAGGCATTCCCCCTGTACTCCCTGGGCCCTGAAAGTGAATGCCTCCTTGCATTTTGTGCCTTAGGCACTGGCTCACCTCACCCTAGCCCTAGATCTGATAGAGCAAAACCAGACACGGATTCTGCCCTCAGAGAGTTTATATCTTACAGTAGAAGACAGACAAGCTACCGACATTCCAGCCGCTATTGCAAATTATCGCAACCATAGTATCATAGTCCGATAAAACCACAGCATTTTATCCTGCCCATGGAGTCTGTGGCCAAGCATTCCGCAGGCATGGAAGGGATAGTCTGTAGCCTCTCCACACTATTTGGGATTCGGCTGGAAGCCTAGGCCAGGGTGAAAAGAACAGATCTGGGGCTTTGTTGTTCACACATCTAGCATCTCGCTGTGATGATGGAAGGTTTGGACAACCTGGAACTGTGCCAACCAGAGCACTATCTGTGGTGTCCCCATGTGGCCTGGGCTTCTGGGCAAAGCAGTTACTAGCTGCCCAAATCTACAAGGGAGGAACAACAGAAGGAAGGTCAAAGTATTGATGGTCATTTTTGAAACCATCACAAAAATTGGCAAGAATGAATGATTTTTCTACTAAAGAGAGGAGCAGAAAGACAACCTACTGAATGGGAGAAAATATTTGCCAACCATGTATCTGATAAGGGATTAATATCCAAAATATATAAAGCACTCCTATAAGTCAATAGCAAAAAATCCAATCTGATTTTAAGATGGGCAGAGGATCAGAAGAGACATTTTCCCAAAGAAGACACAAATAGCCAACAGGCACATGAAAAGATGCTCAGCCTCAGTCATCATCAGCAAAATGCAAATCAAAACCACAGTGGGATATCACCTCACCCCCATCAGAATCGCCCAGCATCAATAAGCCAAGAAATAACACGTGTTGGCAAAGATGTGGAGAAAAGGGAACCCTCCTACGCTGCTGGTGGTGATGTAAATTGGTACAGCCACTCTGGTGCCATAGAGAGGACCCTCAAAAAATTTAAAAATAGAAATACCATATAATCCAACAATTCCACTTCTGGGTATTTATCTGAAGAAAATGAAACACTAACTCAAAAAGATATTTCCACCCCCATGTTCATTGCAACATTATTTATAATAACCAAGATATGGAAACAACCTAAGTGTCCATTAGGGAATGAATGGGTAGAGAAGATGTGAGATATATATTTTTTTTTTTCATTAAAAAAAAATGGAATCTTACCATTTGCAATAGCATGGGTAGACCTCGAAGGCATTATAATGAGTGAAATAAGTCAAACAGAGAAAGACAAATCCTGTATGATCTCACTTCTATGTGAAATCTAAATAAATAAATAAAACAAAAACCGAGCTCACAGATACGGAGAAAAGACAGGTAGTTGCCAGAAAGGGAGGGGTGTTGGCTGGGGGAAAGGGGTCAAAAGGTACAAACTTCCAGTTATAAAATAATTAAGTCAGAGGGATGTCATGTACAGTATAGCGACCATAGTGAACAATACCATATCGTGTATTTTGAAAGTTGCCAAGAGTAAATCTTAAAAGGCCTCCTCACAAGGAAAAAAAAAAGAAAAATAATTTGTAACTATGTGTGGTCCAATAACTAGACTACTGTGATCATTTCACAGTATATGCAAATATTGAGTCATTATGGTATACACCTGAAACTAATCCAATGTACATCAATTATAGCTCTCTATATTTTTACGAATATGTATCATATATATATATATATGTATATATATATATATGCATATAACTTTAAAAATGGAAGTTTAAAAATCGAGGAATTAATTCCGAATCCTCAGGACATACGGAGAGCTAATTACAACCGCTCTTCAGAACGCGTGGTAACAAGTTATACATTTTATTTTGACCCTTCCTTACAAGGGCTTGGCTTCCACTCACAGAAGAAAGAGCAAAATGGGGCGCCTGGGTGGCTCAGTGGGTTAAGCCGCTGCCTTCGGCTCAGGTCATGATCTCAGGGTCCTGGGATCGAGTCCCACATCGGGCTCTCTGCTCAGCAGGGGGCCTGCTTCCCTTCCTCTCTCTCTGTGATCTCTTCCGTTCCTCTCTCCTACTGTGATCTCTCTCTGTCAAATAAATAAATAAAAATCTTTAAAAAAAAAAAAAAAAAAAAAGAAAGAGCAAAATGAAAGATCATCCAGTCCATCAGTTGCGATAACCACGATATTCCCCCAAAGGGAGTAAACATATGCAGATTCACGAGAAGGGGAGGCAGGTGGAAAGGAGCACATTCTACGAACACGAGAAACGGAGGGTTCTTCCGGGGGACTGGATCGGTGAGAGCAAATGTGCCTCATCCAGCCGTTCATTTACTCAACCGACGCGTCAGCATGGACTGAGTCCCTACAAGGCACCGGGCCCTCAGCTGGTCACCGGGGACGGACAGCTCTGCCTGGGACGAAAGCGAGGGCAGCCCCTGCTTCTCTGTAGCAGCTTCTCTAGTCCCAGGGTCGAGGCCGGCCCATCACACACAACTGGTCCATGAGCAGCCTGAGTCCCTCATGCAGTTTGGCCGGGAAAGAGCTGAGGGTGACATTTGTTCGTCCTGTGGGCTGTCATCACCACCAGCTCCTTTGTTACTCTCAGGACCACACTACCATCCATGCAACCTTGACACCCTGAATGACCCCGGGCATCTGTAAAGGACTTACGGCTTCCGGAGCTCTCACACTCGACCTCACCTCAAAACCTACAGGCAGGAGACCCAGCGTCCCCCTCAAGTCCCATTTTGCAGATGAGAAAACTGAGCTCGGCGAGGCTAACCCCGACTGCCCCGACTAAGACAGCTAATGACGCAGCTCCACGTTGGTCTGTGGCCCAAAGGGTTTCTCAAAATTCTCAAGTCCCTTTTCTCCCAAACCCTTGTCTTTTCCCTGTCTTCCCTCCACCTCTCTTTTCCCTCAGTACCAGCCACTTAGAAATAAAGGCACAAAGGGATCGCACAGGCTCATGAAAAAAATGCGGGCCTGTCTGGGCCTCAAAACCTTCCTGACACACCAGGCCCGAGACAGACCCGCCATCCACTCCACGGTACTGGCGAGCAAACCAGGCTTAGGAAGGTAGAGTGACTTTCTCAAGGTCCCCCTGAGAGAAGGAAGCTGTGATTGGAAGCTCAAGTCTCCATCTGTCTGATGGGAGGCCAACTTGGGCACCTCTGCCCTGGGAACAGCCCGGGGCTCCTGCACCCCAGCTCCTAAGCGGGAAGAGAGGGACCCCTTATTCCCAAAGTGCTGGACTGAGGTGGGGGCTCAGTGAGGTGGACCAGGGTGCCCGGGCTTGCCTAGAACGGGCTGAACATTCGCTGTGCTAACCAGCCCTGAGGGAAAGCACCTCGCTGATGCTCTCAATGATGCGTGTGGTCCTGGGTTAGGCCCTGTACCCCAGAAACCCAGGAACTGAAGGAAAGAGACGCACCATGTACTGGGTCGCGTTCCTCCCGCTTAACTCTCCCTTTGCTGTCCCGGCCCTGAGGACAAGGGTTTGGACCTGGAGCTCTGTTTTGTGTGCGGGGCAAGCCACCGCTGGATTTCCACCCCGCAGTGTCTCAACACGCGGGCCCCGGCCAGCCAGCCCGGCCTGTTCCATTCCTTTCAGGCCACATTAGGGCCCAGAGCTCAGCTTGACACAGATGTAAATCAGGTCATTAGCACCTCAGGGTTTGGCGAGGAGGTGTGGCCAAAAGGGAATTTGAGGGTGGTATTTAAGGGGGGGTGGGGTAGGGAGCCAACTTTGAGCCCAACTTAATGTTTAACCTCCTGACAATGGGGTGGCAAACCTTCCCCACCCTTCTCCAGGCACCTCCGTGGGAGCAGAAGTCGATAGATAAATACCCGTAGAGAACAGATGGAGCTGGGTGGGAGAAAACGGACGGGAAGTCTCCGTCAGATGCCAGGGGAGCTGGCTGGGCCAATAGGAAGCAACTTCTGCAGAGAAAGGCTTTGGGGGGGGGCCACCTCTCCCCACCCCAGCACACAGCGCCCTTCCTTTGTCTCAGAAGAGAAGTTCCTGAATGCCTCTTAAAGCAGGGTTACAGGGGGGGGGGGGCGGGGGATGGAAGGGAAGATAATTCCAGAAGGACCCGGCGGCAGGGAGGGAGCGAGGGAGACTGAGCGAGTGGAGAGAGACTCATTTCTGGTAAATAATTAACGACAACAATAAGTGTCTCCCTCCAAAAAAATTAATAACCAAGGGGATGGGGGCAGAAATTTCTACTTCTCTAATTTGGAAAGTCAAAAGTTGAACTGGGCGCCAGGATGCTGATGCCAAGACCAGTTCCAGCCAAGTCATGCTGGCCACGCAACAGCTCTCACCCCAGCTGTGGCCATCTCCTCCACGGGAAGACACTGGTGTCTGGGGACAGTGGGTGGAGGCCGTGACCCTTCCCCACGGAGGCCCAGGGCCAGAGAGCAGGACTCTAGCATCTCTCTCGTCTCAGATGCCGAGGACCGCCCCCACAGGACTTCGCAAAACTACCAAGAGCTGTTTGCAAGTCAGGATATCAGAAGCATCAATTTTAGAACCAAATCTGGGTTTCCATTCTGACTTGGTCATCACCTGCTGTGTGACTTGACACAAGTCACTCAACCTCTCTGAGCCAATTAGCTATAGAATGGAATCAACAAAAGTGTTTTGCAGCCTCGATGCCAAGATTAGACACTGTATTTGTCAAAGGTCATCAAAGTATGGCCTGTGGACCAATTAGTTGCTTCTTGTTTTTTATTTTTTTATTTTTATTTTTATTTTTTTTTAAGATTTTATTTATTTATCAGAGAAAGAGGCGGGAGAGAGCAAGCACAGGCAGACAGAATGGCAGGCAGAGGCAGAGGGAGAAGCAGGCTCCCTGCTGAGCAAGGAGCCCGATGTGGGACTCGATCCCAGGACGCTGGGATCATGACCTGAGCCGAAGGCAGCTGCTTAACCAACTGAGCCACCCAGGCGTCCCAGCTTCTTGTTTTTTAAATAAAGTTTTATTGAAAAGAAGTCGTGCCTATTTATTACTTAGGGTCGATAGCTCTTTTCATGCTACAATGGCAGAATTGAGTCGTTGCAGCAGAGGACATGTGCCCCCCCCCCCAAAGCTTAAAATATTTACTCTTTAGCTCTTTGCAGAGAATGTTGCTGAGCCCTGGGACGGGTAGAAGCCCAGCCTGGAGCTTCATCAAAGTTCAGCACGTTGCAGAGGGGGTGGTGAATCTCATCATTCTCATCCCAGGGCGTGTGGGGATGACTTTCATTTTCAGAAGCATAGTTCTTGCTCCTCTTGCTTATTTCCTTCCCCATGGCCCCTGCCCTCCTCACAGTCAAAGCCCTGGCAATGACACTGGGGACAGAGGCCATTCCTTATGCTGCTGAGCACACAGTAGGTGCTAGTGACAGCACCTTGCAGCCCCATCAGGACCCGAAGAGCCTCAGCCCTTGGAGGCCTACAAGTCACTTGATAGATGGCAACCCAGGCCCAGGATGAGGAAACCACAGAAGCAGACCCATGGACTCAGGGCTGGTGTGGCTGAGCTCTTCTTGGGAGCCAGGGATGAGGGGCAATACAGAGAGAAGAAAACGGCCCCACTATTGTGGACCGATCCCTGGAACACAGTAGACGGAGCCACCTTGACAGTGCAAGACCCTTCCCTACCAAGGAACAGGACAAGTTCAGGGCCAACGCCATGCATCCCACCCCTGCCTTCTCAAACCCAGCACCAAGGGCACAAATTCAGCCATCCTCTTGAAGTCAACTAAAGTGAGGGGCTGGGTTCAGCCAACTGAGGGAGACCTTCTCAGCAAACATGGTGGATTGATCATATCCCCTTTCCGTTGCACAACTAGCCCTTCTCACATAGGTCATTTAGTTCTCATGGCAAACGCTGTCCCTGTGTCACACTGAGGCTGTGCAGTGAGAGGAAATCTCTGCTCTCCAGGACCAAGCAACAAGATTCAAGAGGGAGCCCTCAGAGGCCTGCTGGCTGCCTCTTCTTCCAGCTTGCTAGTCACGACCTGTATGCACCAGTCTATACCACATGACTCATTCTCTCTGAGTAGCAACAAGGACTCGAAAGTAGCCTTGCCAGCCCAGCCCACAAAGACCTCCAGTTTGCTCTCCCGGACGCTTGGCCTCCTGCTGGCCTTTCCCTATAGCCCTGCCCTGAAGAACCCAGCCCAGAGAGAAAGCCTCCAGCTGGAGGCACTACAGGCGGTGTGTACCCACCGGATCCAAGTCAGCAAGGCCCATACACCTGCCCAGTTGTGCCAGCCAGACATGCCAAGTCTCTGCACCGTAAACACCGGCCCTTGGCACTAGGGACCGAACTTCTACCATGGCCTACGCATTATGTCGTGCTCTTAATTGACCTTAGTACTGTGGTTCTCAGAGTCCCAAGGACTCTTTCAGGAGGGTCTGTGAAGTCAAAACTACTTCATAATATCTCCACAATGTTACCAAAACATTAATTATTTGCTTTTTTTTTTTTTTAACTTTCATTCTGTCTTAAGTAGATAATAGAAATTTCCGGAAAACATATGATACATGCAAATGTCATCACTCTCATGGCTGATGGAATGTATTTTCCAGAATTTTCAAAAGTGAGGTCTTTGGGGTTGTCAAAAACAAGACAATAGGCCCAAAATGGAGTCACATATGCTAAGCCCTGCTTCACCAAACCAAGACTTAATTTAATTACAGTCCTAGCCTCTAGCAGAAATGGAATCCTAAATGAGTCGATCAAGAATAACCAGGTCATGGGTCGCCTAGTGGCTCCATTGGTTAAGCATCCAACTCTTGGTTTTGGCTCAAAGTCATGAAATGGAGCCCTGCGATGGGCTCTTCACTCTGCAGAGAGACTGTTTGAAATTCTCCCTCTCCCTCTGCCCTATCCCTCACTCCTCTTTCTCTCTCAAATAAATAAATACATCTTCAACAAAATAATAATAATAACCTGGTTAGTGGTTAGCACTAGTGAGGTAATCTGCCTGATAGATAGAGCCCGCCCAATCCCCTAACGGAAGGTGACCTTGCCACAGCCAGTCCACTTTTTCGCTGCTATAACTTTCTGTTCCTACGCCCTTCTGCCTATAAACGTCTTTCACTTTTCACAGCTCCTTGGAACTTCTTTCCATCTGCTAAATGGGATGCTACCCTATTCGTGAATCGTTGAATAAAGCCAATAAGATCTTCAAGATTTACTTAGTTGAACTCTGTTTTTCAACAGAGCGCTCAAGAATTTATAAATGTGCGAAGGGATCCTGAGCTCACGGTTCTTGTAAACCGCTATATGATTCCCCTTTTCTTGTCTGGGCCTCATAACAATCCTGGGGTCGCGACTGTCATCTCCGGTTTGTAGGTTTACAGGTGAGAAAACTGGGACTCAGAGAGGGGAAGTGACTTGTCCCAAGTCACAAGGTTAAGAAGCAGCTGGAATCGGAAGCCGGCACTGTCTCTAGCCAAGGACAAAGTCTTCATGCCTCTGGCTCTCAGAAGAGGACACCCCTCTGGGGGTACACACACCATGGCTTGGGGGTGCCTGAAGCGATTTATATGACCGGTTCCTTCCCTCCTGAGAAGTCAGGAGATGCCAAATCTTTGGGCCTATTTCCTGCTCCTTCAAACGAAACAAAGGGACCCGTCCCTCAGGTGATCCCAGAGATCCTTCCCAACGAGGCTCCCCAGGCCCAGAGCTCACAATCCGTGAGGACAGGTGAGGGCAGATGACAGAGGGGCTGGCCAGGGTGGGGGGGGGGGTAAGGAGGGCATGGGATCTGCCACGTCTTCCCTGAGATTTCAAATGTCCCTATTTTTATTTAGATACAGAGTCCAGTCGGATTTCAATCCAGTGACTTTGCCAAGAAGACATTACTTTTTAAAAGATCAAAACAGTACCTGTTCAACATTGAAAGGTTGGCCTGGCCTTCCCTCCCCTCCATCCCCTTGCTCCCCATGGCTGTCCCCAGAAACCTAGACCAGGGCTTGGCTTTGTTGGTGGTGTGGATAAGAAAAGAGAGCACGTGCGTGGCTCTTAAGCAAACGCACCATTTAAAACGGCTCCCCGCGCCGTCACCTGCTGAGGGGCCTTAAGAAACAGAACGCTTAGGTTGCCTGGGTGGCTCAGTGAGTTAAGCCTCTGCCTTTGGCTCAGGTCATGATCTCAGGGCCCTGAGATCAAGCCCCACATCGGGCTCTCTGCTCGGCGGGGAGCCTGCTTCCTCCTCTCTCTCCGCCTGCCTCTCTGCCTACTTGTGATCTCTCTCTCTCTGTCAAATAAATAAAAATAAAATCTTTAAAAAACGAAAGAAAGAAAGAAACAGAATCCCTGACTTCTGTTGGGTTTGTGTGCGTGTTTTTCATTCTGTTTTCTTTGGGATATTTTATTATTCTGTGAGCTTCAAAAGAGGCTTGGGTGGCCCAGAGAAGGCCTGTATTCTTAGCTCATCGCCTTCCCAAGGGGCTTTTGTGGACTTGCTTCTTGTGTTGGTCTTATTGTTCTTGCCCAGAGATTTGGGCTGTAAAATAAAGAGATTGGATTTTTAAAAGGAAACAAATGTGGCCAGAATGAAGGTGCCCCAAGCGGCGAGATTACACCTGCGAGCAGCCGTCATGGCAGCCCCTGGGACCCGCATCCTATCTCTCACGCCATGAGCCAAGTTCAATCAGCCAGAAACCTCGGACTCAGCTTTGACCCCTGCTCTTCCTCACCAGCCCATCCATCCCACCTCGAAGGTCTGTGGATCTGGGCTCCTTATTGGTCTTGAGTGTCTGGGGTCACAGAAAGGTAAGGAGTTCTGGCACGCAGCAGGCCTGAGTCTGAACCTCAGTTTGGGCACCCCCCCACACTCCGCCCAGCTCTCACCGTGACCTTGAGCAAGCATGCACCCTGCTGTCCAGGCTCCATACCCACAGTCTCCCCCCTCGAGGGCCTAAGGTCCCTCTCTGCTTGCGGACGGAGGGCTTTCCTTGGAACCAAGGGAGTCTCTCAGTCCTAGAGCAGAGCAAACAGGGAGCTCTCGATTTAGCCCTTCCAAAGAACGCTTCCCTGAAGAGGGACAGGTTGGTAGAGAAACAGGTCAGCTTCCTTGTCCTTTGGAGGTCTGGACTGATTCTGGGTACACGGTTGCTCATGAGACCCCCCAGCAGGACTGAGTCCCAGGTGCCCACAGCAGTGCCTGCAACGTCCCTCACAGTACTTCCTTACGATGGCAAAATCCAGAAGTATTATCTGAGGCCTCTGCGCACCCATGTCTACTGCCCGCTCTACGGGCCTGAGGTGGGCATTTTGTGACGACTCATTATTTCTGAATCACAGGGGGTGAGTCTCCAGTGCCCCTGCTCCTGGGTTTGGAGAATCCGTGTCACATGCTTGTCCCGATGGACTGATGTTCTAACTGGGGCCTCTGTGGCAAATGAACAGTATCTGCCGTAGAAAGGAAGGGGGACGGACAGGTCTCTGGGCGCGAAGACCGTTCGCCATTCCTTTGCCAGAGGATGTCAGATCTTTCCAGAAGCAGCATGCAAGAGCCGGGTTGAATCCTGACCCCATCACTTGATGGCAGGATACGTCTGAACAATTTACGAGGTCGGCTGAGCCTCTGTTTTCCGCCTTGCAAAATTGTAGTGAGAATGATACGTCCTTCCTGGGAGCCCTCGGAGGCAGCTGTGTCGTGGATGCAGAAATGAATGGCTCTCTCTGGGAGATAAGCTCGGGGTCCCAGGACAGCAGTGTTTGGTGAGTACCCCAAGCCCACCCGGGGTGGGGGTTGGGGTTTGGAAGGGAAGTGCGCGCTGAGGGCATCATCCAGGAGAGCCGCTTGCACGGCTCCCCATCGCCTCTCGCCATCACCTGAGTCTGCGTCTCTTTCCTCCTCCTGCCATTTCCCCGTTTTTCCTTTCTTGCTTCTGTCTTTTCTCCCCCCTTTTCTCTTCTCACTCACACTCTTTCTCTCCTTCTTCCCTAATCCGTTTCCCTCCGGCCGCCCTTCCCTGCAGCAGGGTCTTCTGACCGGTCACAGTCCTTGAGCTCTGGGGAACCAGCTTCTGGGGGAAGGAAGCCTTCCAGACCCTATCCTTCCTTCAGCGTGCACCAGGGCAGGCTTCTTCCACTCCCTGGGTATGTAAATTCGGACGGATGGAGGATCCTTTGAATCACTGATTTCATCCGTATCTCTTAGTTCCAGTCTAAGTAAGGCGCTCAGTACCCCGCAGGGTGCTGGGGCCAGCTCCGACTGGCTTGTAAGAGCTGATTATTAAACGCTCAGGAGTTTTGCAAGTAGCTGATACCACACCGGTAGCTTGAAATTGGCCTTAGTGAGTATTTACACTAGAGAAATTGGCAAACACTGCAAATCAGGGATTTCCTTTTTCCCAGAGAGCTGCTTGTTAAACGTTTAACAGACACCACTGTATGAAATGGAGACAGCAGGACAGGGACTGATTTGTACAGAAAGGGGCCCTGCCTTCCAGGAACTGCAGAGTGGGCATGGTGATTCTGGAGAAAATGTCACTGGTCAATAGTCAGGGGATATATTTCACTTTCCAGCTGAGTGACCAGGGCAAGTCACTTTCCTTCTCTGAGACTCAGTTTCCTGTCTGCTAAATGGGGATTCCAACAGCAACACCGCCTATCCTTTCCCGTAGATGATCAGGCTACTCATCAGAAATGATATATGTGGAAAAAAAAAATTGTGACCTTTATGGAGCTGTTCCCATCATCACAGAAACATCTGGGAAGTGTGAGACCATCATCCTCTTGAATGCTTCCAAGAAATGATTTAACCACACACAGCACCTGCCTGAGAAACCACTGGAAGCTGAGTTCTGCCTCACCTGGTGAGACGAGGCAACCTGGAAGGAGGTTGGCAACACGAGCCCGCCTTCTGCTCCTCCTCAGCCCTCGCAGAGTGGGACTGAACAATCAGGGACGGCAGGGCTTGGCGAACTCTGGTGAGAACATTGTCAAAACCGTGCTCATGGGTGGGGGCAGAGAAGGTTCTGGCCTCCCTGCTCCACCGTGAGAGGGCTGTGGGATTTGGGCATCCATTTGCACGGTTCCTTGGAATGTCCTTGATGGGAGAGGAGGAGTGGCCACTCCAAGCCAGGCACCATGCTAAGCACTTCCCATGCGGGTTGACAACTAAAATCCAGGCCACCCAGTTAAATCTGAGTGGCAGATAAATAATGAATAGTTTTTCAGCATAAGTATATCCCAAATATGGCGTGGGACATACTTGTTTTTATATATATATTTTATTTGTTTGTTTGACAGAGAGAGACAGCACCAGCAGGGGAGGCGGACGGCAGAGGGAGAGGGAGAGGCGGGCTCCCCACTGACAGACTCCCCACAAAACAACTTGCTTTGTTTGCTAAATCTGGCAACCCTTGGTCTTATTTCCAGTTAAGCCACTCAATTAACTGTAGCCAGTTGTTACTATTCGTGTTCTTATTTTACAGAAAAGGAATGTTAGTGAGGCGCCTGGGTGGCTCAGTCAGTTCAGCATCTGACTCTTGGTTTTGGCTCCGGTCATGGTCTCAGGGTCGGGAGATCGAGTCCGCTGTTGAGCTCCATGCTCAGCGTGTGGTCTGCGTATCCCGCTCCCTCCCATCTTTTGTACTTTCTCGCTCTCTCCCTAAAATAAATAAATAAAATATTTAAAAAAAAAAAAAAAAGACAAGGAAAGGAAACTTAGCACAGAGCTTACAAACCACAGAACCAGGGCTTGAAGCCAGGGCTGTGGGGGACGTACTGGTTCCAAAGCCCAAGTCACAGCCATTGTGTCAGATGGTCTCCTGCGTCAGCCTGAAGTGACTGAACCAGTCGGTCTTAGTTTCCTCATCTGTGCGCAGGGACCGAACAGTGGCTGCTTCACAGAAGGAAGGATTGAGTAAGTTCCTGCGTGTCAAGGCCCACGCCAGCACCTCATCTGTGCCTGGCACTTTGCACACGATCAGGAGATGTTTAAGAAAACTGCCTCTTTAACACAAGATAATGACGAGCCTTCCATGGGTGCTTTTTTAGAATCATGGCAGCATCCCAGGAAAGAAGGCTGGGCAGGCATTGCCCTCAGATTCCTAATGTGTGAGGCACAGAGAAGTCATGTGGGGTCCACAGGGATTCGGGGCTAGAGGTGGGATTAGAACTCTGGCATACTATTTCCTGTCCAATACTCATTTCCTTGTAAGACCACCACTATGAGCCAATATCTCTGTGGGGACAGATGAGAAGGCACAAAAAAGTTTTAAAACCATCATGGGAGTCCTCTCTCTGTAAGGAGAAACAGATTATGGCTTTTCCATCTCATGTTTCCCCCTTGGGGTTGGGCCACCCGTGTGTTCGTGTGTGTGTGTACAGAGCTAAAATTCAAAATAAACTCAGAACAGACTCCAGTAACAGTGCTGGGGTAGGACTTGAAGACCTGTCCCCATAGGCCACGCATTAACCCTGGAATGGCTAGATACTTAGGAGGTCCAGGGGCTCGGGGGTCCAGAGGGAGGGGCAGTGGCAGCCTGATGCCCTCACAAAGCTCAGGGCAGGGGCTCTTCACCAGCCAAGATGGACAGCAGTCAGCCACATCCGTGTGTGCGGTGAATCTCAGACCCATGTACTAGAATGTTCATTTAATGGACTACCTTCCCTAACAAAAAAAGAAAGACTGAGGGATGGTGTGTTTCATCCATGCTTGTTGAATCCCCTAAGATGGTGCAGGAATCCTAACTGTCTCCACTAAACCATCGGATCTGCCAAGGCCACTGTCTGCCAATCACAGGGGAGCCTTGCCACCTGTCTCCTAGAACCCCATGTTCTAGGAAAACTGTGCTTTCAGCAAATCTAGAATAACTGTGTTGTGCTGCCTCAAACAGTTAGAATAACTGTGAATGAGTCCTTGAGTGGACTTCAGGGGGCTTAGATGCTGATCCAGGTGTATCCCTGGTTATGGGATCTTGGGTAGGCCACTTCCTGATCTTGGTTTGCAGAATGAAAGAACCTGATGATATCTTAGCCAAGGCTCTTTTGGTTACAAATGAAAGACAACAACTCAAACAGGCTAAAGCTAAAATCTGGATTTGTAGGACTCACATACAGAAAAGTTCAGAAATACATTGGCTTCAGGTACAGCTGGATCCAGGGTCTCAAAAAAGCTCCTTTGATTTGGTCTTTTCCTCACATTTTCCTACTCATGCTCACTCTATTTGGGGACTCCAGGAACTGCAGCCTGACTTTATCCATATAGCCAGGAATTCCATCCGAAATAGGCCTTTTCTATTCTAATATATCAAAAACAAAACAAGCAAACAAAAACCCTCATTAGACTGGTTAGAGTTATGTGTCCATCCTAAATAAATCACAGTAATTAGAGGACCTGAATTTGCCCATTGACCACGGCTGGGCATCAAGGGCCAGGTCAGCCCCCAACCAAATGTCTAAGGATCTGAGAGAGTAAACGTCCCAAAGAAATCCAGAGTGAGTAAAAGAAGTGAAAAGGGAGGCCAGGAAGGCAGGAATAGCAGATACCCCTACCGATGGCTCTGAGGAGACTTCTGGTTCTAACGGTCCAAGGAGCTGACCTTGTAGAAAGTCAGAAAGCCACTCTTGAGGGGGATTTACGGAAGGCATTCTGGCTCATCCTTCCCGAAGAGTGGATCTCCATGCAAACAATCCCCAGTACCAAGAACTACACACAGGGAGGGGTGAACGCCGTCCGCTGCCGTATGAGCAGCCCCACTTCCACATTACAGAGCAACTCCCTTCCCACCGCATTTACCCTGAAGAGTCCTCTGGTCCTTCAATCAAGTTCCAGGCTGATTTGTATGCTGTAACGGTGATACTCACCGTCTGGCTATAACCAGATCCAAACGCCAAATGGTGAACTTGTTTGAGAAAGTGCAGTTTTGTGAGCAACAGTAGAAGGGAAAATGTTAATAAAGGGCAGTCTGCTGAACGGAGGTTAAATACTTTCATACTTCTCAGCTAACCCAGAAACTTCCCTGAATTCTCATTAAAAATTTTTTTTAAAGTTCTCTGTAATCTGATGTTTTACCTCATTAAATGCTGCAATTTGAGAAGCAAGAAAAGGACGAGCTGAAAATTGGCACCTGGTTCAGGTCACTGAGTTGTTACTCTGTGCCTGTTTCCCCTGTCAGGGAGGGCTCCGCAGAACGATGGGGGACCAACGAGGCAGGGTTCGAGATTTCCTGGGGCCTCCCAGTAGCCTTTTCCTCTCTCAGTCCCAATCCACAATGGTCCTTCTGGGCCTTTGCTCCATAATCCTCCACAGCTGCTCAGGACCATTACAGTCTGCCCTTGCCTTTCAGGGATCTGCCGCCATGTTGGTTTTTGAATCCTGGTTAAAAAACTGAGAAATCCAGAAGCGGTCAGTACCCCTTCTTTGAAAGTATTTGATTTCCTTTCTCTCTGTTCCTGACTCATTTTCTCCTTACCCTTCTATACTTCTACTGTTATTTCTTCTTCGATTTTCTTTTCCCTTCTTCAGTGAGAATACTGAAATTACTAATAAGAAAATATGGACCAGGGACACCTGGCTGGCTCATTCGGCGGAGCGTGAGACTCTTGATCTCAACGTTGTGAATTCGACCCCCACGTTGAATGTAGAGATTGCTTACAAATAAATTCTTAAAAAAAAAAAATGAACCAATTTTAAAAAGTAACTAGTGTAATATACCCAAAACTACTATATTGTACACCTTAAGTAGGTGAATCGTGTGTCATGGACGTTATATCTCAATAAAGCTATTTTGGTTTTTTTAATAATAATAATTTTTTAAAAATTTATTTGAAAGAGAGAGAGAGCACAAGTAGGCAGAGCAGCAGGCAGAGAGAGAGGGAGAAAGCAGGCTCTCGGCTGAGCAGGGAGCCCGACGTGGGGCTCAATCCCAGGACCCGGGGATCATGACCTGAGACGAGGGCAGCCGCTTAACCAACTGAGCCACCCAGGCAACGCTGGCTTTGTTTTTTAAAGAAAAGTAGAAACTACAATCTGGTTCGGTAGGATACAGAAGCTGTATTTACATAGCAGGTTGGTAAGACTGGGTAATCACTAACGATGTCCTCAAATGAAGACCGGGAGGCAGACTCACTCAACTTGAGAGTAGCAGCTATTCTCCTGCCTTTCTTCCAAGGGCCAAAATGGCAGATGAGTTTGAACTTCTGGCCAAAACTGGGCAGGGACTGGGGCGGGGGGTGTCCTGTGTACAGAGTACATTTATATAGGGGACAATCTCTTCTTTTTCTTTTATTAAGATTTTATTTACTCATTTGAGAGACAGTGAGCAAGAGAGAGAGCACACAAGCAGGGACAGAGGGAGAAGCAGGCTCCCCGCTGAACAGGGAGCCCGACGTGGGGCTCGATCCCAGAACCCTGGGATCAGGATCTGAGCTGAAGGCTGACACTTAACCAACTGAGCCACCCAGGCGCCCCTAGGGGACACTCTTTCTACTGCCACATAAAGTCCCATCTCCTAAGTATCCCTGTGTTTGGAATCTCAAAGGTTAAATTCAAGTAACAAAGGCTTGCCTTTCTCAGAACTAGCAGGTTAAAAGGTATGTGACTCATAATTTGTCAGGGACAATTTGCTTTAATCTGTCTTTTTCCTTATTGACATCACTTCCCCTGCCTATCCATATCTCAGAGGTGGCTGTGGGATTTGGCAACATGAGCACAACCACGTAAAGCGAAGTTTTACAGTCTCTTGTTTGAGTGTGGTGTCCCTACTTGAAGAGAAGTCTCGAGGCTCACCTACGTGACCCCCGGCTTCCACGCACCACCTGCCCCAGAGCCGCACACACTCTCAGCTCTGTATAGGAAATTCACCACTTTATGGCCCCACATAAAAGTGCCATTCTGAATAAACACAAAGGCAATCAAAGGCTCTCAAGTTGTTGGTCTTAAATATCAGTCATGCTTCATCGCAGGCATACGAGACCTGTTCCTTACATGATATCATCATATAAAGAGTGAGGGCCTTAGGGGCATCTTAATGAGGTGATAATGAGGAAGAAAATGTTCTGGTTGGGGGGGGGGGGCTGGTATTCACCAAAATGTTCAAAGTAGGTTTAATCTTACGTTGGACTTTTTGCTCTACAGTATTTACAAAGAAGAAGGGGGAGAGAAATGAAGATGGCGTTGAGGTAGGGCTGTGTAAGTGTGTAAGTGTGTGTGTGTGTGTGTGTGTTGAATCTTTCTTAATCTGCCTTTCATTACTCTTGAAGATCTGCCCAAAATATCATAAGGCTTTTCTTTAGATACCGATTACCCAAGTACTAGAGCAATGGCTCCAAAGAGCTTCCTTTTGCAATATCCAGTGTTCTTTTTGCTCCGTTCCTCTGTATTTATGCTGTCTTCCTTGCTGTATTATGCCATTGCTGTTTTTGCTTTGTTTTCTAAGATGCCATTTGTTACTCTTGAAGACCTGCCATTATTTCAAAATCTTTTCTCTTTACATGATCCATCATGAAGCAATACGGTGAGTGAGCTTCCTACTTGGCCATACAGATGGTCTTTATTCTCCCTTCCTCCTTTTTTCTTTTCAAACACTTGGAATAACCAGACAGTTGAGAAAGTTCTTTGAAATGGGAAGTAACAAACTTTGCCCCAGTGTTTTAACCTCTTCGAGGGAAGAAAGATTGTCTAGAAACTGAGATGGCGTTATCGTTACTACTGAATAAGAACAATATGTGAGTAAAATCATTCATTCATTCATTTGTAACTTAAATATTCCTCTGGAAGCATGCGAGGTCTTATTTATGTTGAATGCCCAAAATCACCTGGGGCACCTGGGTGGCGCAGTTGGTTAAGTGTCTGACTCTTGATTTCAATCAGGTCATGCTCTTAGGGTCGTGAGATCGAGCCTGGGGTTGGTACCACAGGAAACATGGAGTCTGCTTAAGAATCTCTCTTAAGGGGCGCCTGGGTGGCTCAGTGGGTTAAGCCTCTGCCTTTGGCTCAGGTCATGGTCTCAGGGTCCTGGGATCGAGCCCCGCATTGGGCTCTCTGTTCAGCAGTAAGCCTGCTTCCTCCTCTCTCTCTGCCTGCCTCTCTGCCTACTTGTGATCTCTGTCTGTCAAATAAATGAAGATTTTTAAAAATAAAAAAATTTTTTAAAAAGAATCTCTCTTAACCTCTCCCTTCCCCCCCCCCCCCCCCGCCTACACACATGCTCTCTCTTACTCTCAAAAAAAAAAAAATTATATTTGCTCTAAGTCTTCACTCAGCTTACTAACGGGGTTCCCGTCTTTTTTTTTTTTTTTTTTTCAAGTGATTCTCCTATCCAAAGAATTTCAAAGTTCTTTTAGTCATGTTCATGAATCAGTTCTTGATTTTGCTCTCTTGCTGCCATTGGCAGTTAATTCAGTCCACAGTCAACCATCTGTCCATCTGTCCATCCATCCATCCATCCATCCATCCATGCATACATCCATCTGCCCATTCATTCAGCAAATATTTATTGAGCTGGAGCTAGGTACTCAGGGAGGTGGCTAACTAGGGATACAGTGGTAAGTAAGGATATCCACCCTCTGGGAGGAGATAGTCTGGGGAGGGATATAGACAAAGAAACCGACAACCGTATAACAGTGTCAGGTCCAATGCAGAGCTCACTGAGAGCACAAAGGAGAAGATGGCCAAAGGATACTGCTGGCCAGAAACATCTCAGAGGGAAATACTATCTAAACCAAGACCTAAAGAATAAGAAGAAGGAGAAGGGACAGAGGTGGGATATTTTTCAGAAAAAAAAAGAAATTCCACAAATGTATGCACTACTTTACTGAGCACAGGAATTCACCTTGCTGAGCCCTGAATCTCTTAAGTAATGACAGATTTTCACATAGACGGAAAATGGATTTGGAGACAAAAAGACCTCAGTGACTTAGGACAATTTTCCTAACCTTTTTGGGGCCTCATTTGTAGTAAGAGCAAAATAATAATTCCTAGCCTACCGTGTTGTTGGAACAATTACATGTGTTACAGGCAAAGTCCCCAGCACAGGAGAGTCTGTTGCAAATAGCAGATTTTATTACCATGAGAAGCACAAAAACATATCTTGGTTCTTAAGGGTGGAGGTAGGGTTGGGGTATGTACTCCTGGGAAGATTTAAAGAAAAAAAAAAAAAAAAAAGGAAGGACAAATAAACAAACACACCCAGACTCTATCCCATGAGATTCTGAGTCACTAGGTCTGGGGTGGGTCACTAGCATCTGGAATTTTCTAAAAGCTCCATAGGTGATTCTGGTATTAAGCTGTGGTTGTGAACTGCTGCCTACTTTCATTCTATAGCTGCCATTTTAAGTACGTTAAAACCACAACTGAGAACATAGTAACTATGATTTAAAGTAACTATTAAAACAGAGTTACAACAGCCTGCTGATGACCAGCCACCGTCCTCCCTGGGTAATTGACAAGGGACTTAGGAATCAGTGAAAGTGGAACTGCAGAATTTCTCAGGCTCTTAGAAATGATGTCTGCAGAAATGTCTGGCTTGAGTCAGAGTGGAATTTAGCTGTCATATTTCTTTTGACTGACCACCATAACCCTGTGGTAATTGATCTAGTAAATTAGTAACTCATATCATACAGCAGCTTAAACTTTCTGGAGTTCACCATTCCTTGCTGAAAATAGACATCTGGCGGTAGAATTTCCAGCATAACCAGTAAAAAAAGAATTCAGACAATCGTTTGCTCATGAAGTCTCAATATTTCAATTCCGAGTCTGAAATTTCAGTTGTCGAGGGTGGAATTCTCAACAGTGTGTTTGTAAACGTTCCCTGAATGGAGGGCGTCCTGGCTCTTTGTCTCTGATTCACTTCCTCCCTGGCAGATAATACAAAGGCAATATTACTGAAGTTGAGATTTGCCTGGAACTTGGGGAGGGAGAATTCACTACCTACAGCTTGCTGGAATAATGACAGGAATTAGCAAATTTTGATCTTCAGAGGTGGCTTTGTTGCTCTGGAGAGAGAATAAGATGAGACTAAGTATTCTTCTTAAAATTTTTTTTATTTATTTATGTACTTTTTAAAATCAGCTCTAATCCAATGCAGGGCTTGAACTCACAATCCCAAGATTAAGAGTTGCATGTTATACTGATTCAGTGAGCCAGTCACCTCAAGAGGAGACTAAATATTCTTTTTTTTTTTTTTTGTAAGATTTATCTATTTATTTTAGAGAAAGAGTGCAGAGGGAGGGCAGAGGAATAGAGAGAGAATCTCAAGCAGACTCCCCATTGAGCGAGGATCCCCTTCCGCCTCCAAGGATGCTGGGATCGATCCCATGACCCTGAGATCGTGACCTGAGCTGAAATCAAGAGTCGGATGCTCAACTGACTGAGCCACCCAGGTGCCTTGAAACGAAATATTCTTGATTTGACCAGATCATTCTGGAAAAGAATAAGCATAGTGTATAATTCTCCAAATATGGTCTAAAGAACCTCCCTGAGGATCAGTTGAGGGAAACCTGCACACCATCCCAGCCTCACCCGATCTGAATTTCTTTTTATTTTTTTTAAAGATTTTACTTATTTATTTGACAGAGAGAGATCACAAGTAGATGGAGAGGCAGGCAGAGAGAGAGAGAGAGAGAAAGAGAGAGGAGGAAGCAGGCTCCCTGCTGAGCAGAGAGCCCGATGTGGGACTCGATCCCAGGACCCTGAGACCATGACCTGAGCCGAAGGCAGCGGCTTTAACCCACTGAGCCACCCAGGTGCCCCCGATCTGAATTTCTAGGGGGTGAGGGCCAAAACCTCTCCGGTGATTTTTATAGTCACAACCACCTTATGACAAAAAGGGGAAAATCTCTTTTTAGTACACGTGTATTTTGCCACCGTGGAATTCCATCCCTGCATTTAGATTCCCACGGAGAAACCCCATTCGCTTTTTAGTCTTCAGTTTCCCTTTTTATAAATGGCACTAATACGTATCATAATTAAAAGGGGACTTTTAATTCCTGTCCTTCTTACCTCAAAGACCAAATACACAAATACTCTGAAAACTAAAAATACACAGTCCTTTTATTAAAGTCATTTTCTAGTCGATGGATCTGCAGGTCAAGATGCCTAGCTCATATTTTTTTTCTGGCCAAATGCTCACCAGACTTCTTAATTTGGCTGTTTTTATGTTTATTCAAAAGGAGGAGGTTTCCATACCCGGTGAGCCATCTAGCCCTAAGCATAAAGACGATGGTTCCGAGGTTGCAAAGACACAGACAGAGATCACTCAAGCCTTCACCCATCAATCTGGAACTGCATAATTCACATCCAGAGCTGCTACTGAAGGTGGGGGCCAGCCCCTGAATCTGTTCCCCAAAGCCCATTGTGTTATCCACATCCCGGAAGCAGCTTTATCCAGAGCTTTCTCAAACCAAAGCCGTGTCCCTATCTCTAACTGCTTGCCTGCTGAGATTTTTTTTTTCCTTTTCTTTTACTGGCAAATAAAAACCTGTCTGTAGAGTAAGCCAACATGATGCATTTTTGACAGTCCTTTCCTAATATTCTAATCTCTCAGGCCCCAGACATGAGTCTTCAATAGAGGTGGAAAGGCGTTGTCTCAAGTTTAATTGATATATAAGAACCCTCTATTATCTGCCTTCTGTTATCCATCTGAGACTTCTGCCTAAGTAAGCAGGGAGGCTGTCTCCTTCCCAAGCTGCATTCCTTGACAGTCTCCGGAGTTTATACAGGGCCGCTGGAGCTGGGGTGATGCCCAAGTAGGCCTGCTTATGGCTGCCCGCCCGGTCTGTCACCTGCGATCTCTGCGGGGCTTTCCTCGGGCATAATCTTCTAGGTGTCCGTCCAGTTTTTGGTTTTGTTTTTACTTTGAATAGCTCTGTTTTCTAGCCCTGGGGGAAGAGCCACGGATGACAGGACCGTGGAAAGTCCTTACTGACCAGGGTGGGAAATGAGGAAAGACTCGGGGAGAGGGACGGGAAAGGGAAAAGGGAGAGAAGGAGACCCAAGGTTTAGGCTCTTTGGAGATTAGTGATTCCCTGGGGCTAAAAAGTGGCCTCACCTGCATTCTGCTCAGCTGCTCACTCACGCATTGCCTTCATTTGTGGGCGTGCTCTGTGGCCTCCTCGGATGGAAGTTGCTTAGCACACTACCACAGCCTGGGTTTGTAGCCATAGTGTTTAAGAGCTGGGGAAGTTTTCCTTGGGCTTTGTTTGGGAGAACAAAGGACCAGGAGACAAATCCTGCTGAAGCAACAGGGGAAGAAAATCCAGTTCCTCCTGGCTCCTCCTTGAACAGGCTCCCACCCCTGGGGGAGCAGTCAGAGCCCCTAACCACTGGTTTGGCAAGGAAAATCCTGGAGTCATTTGATCCAGGGTTTCAGAGCTGCATTTTACCAGGAACAAGAAGGTGCCTTCCAGGAGTTAACCCTTTCGTTCTCGGGGACAGGATGGAAACCATTCAAGGTACTGAAAAGTCATGTTGTATGAACTTGAAAACAACCATGAGGATGTGATGATGATAATGGTTTATGGCTCTCATTCATTCGGCCTCTGCCATGGGAGGCACTATGCTGCGTGCTTAACTTGTATGAGTTCCTTGCGTCCTCACAACCGTGTGAGGTAGATACGGTTATTATTCCCATTGTACAGATTAGAAGACTGAGGGTCACAAACGTTAAGAATCTTCTTCAGAGTCATCCCACTGGTAGGTAGTAGAGCTGGGCCAGTATGTGTATATCTTCTTTCTCCATTCCTTTCATTCACAGGAATTATACAATAAGTTGTGCGTACTTCTACTCAAAGCATTCCATGTAGCTCCTACTCTATGTCCTTCTGTGTCAGGTTATCTGGTAGTTCTCTGTGTCTGGTCTGATTAGACTGTCTTGGTCCCAGAAGTCTTCAAGTTTCCTGTGCTAACTAGTGAAGGGGGTTCAAAGGAAAAGTGAGCTTGAGGATTCTTTTGGCCAGTGTCTTGAGGCCACCCAAGGACCACCTAGCTTCTTATCCCTGAAAGCTCAAGGAGTCGAGATGCCAGTGGGGTAGGCACAGGCAGTGAGTGACAGGGATGAAAGAGCAGATAAGGACAACAGAAGAAACACAAAGGAGAAAGCAAAGGCCGTGTTGATTACCAACACAACAGCTTTTAAAATTCTTCAGTGGTGACCAAGTCCTGCTCTCTCAGAGAGGGAAGAAGAGCAACCTGAAGGTCTTTAGAGCCACATCTGGGAAACCAGGCTAGGGACAGAGGTCAAAGATGCCTTCACATGGTAAACAAAATGAAACAAAACAAAACCCATAACAACTGATGAGTTTTTAAGGAATTGTGGAACATGGCACGATTCTGGAATGAATGTCTTACTTCCTTTGAAAGAACCGTGTCCACCTAGATGTTTCTACAAGGATGTCTCTGTTAACAAATCAAATGTAAGACTTCCTTATTCCATCTTCTTTGAGGTAGAACACTGTGTTTGCCTCCCAAGCACCCATCTGAGTACCTGGAGTTGAACAGGCACTCACAAAAGATGTATGGTTGAAATGACGAGCACAACACTTACATCGGACAGGGATTGAGTTTGGGAGAAAACAGAGCAGCCCAGGAGGACATAGGAGTACCAGTGGGCAGGCAGCAATGGCTACACCACTGATTAGGGTGGTAGAAAAGGAAAGAATGGATGGTCTTGGTTGAAAAGTCTAACCATGTAGAAAGAAGTGTCAGGTAAGAACTCTAAATCTGGAGAATGAAGCCAGATTATAAACCAGAAGTCAAAACAGAGAAAAGGCCAGGATTGGTGCCTGAATATCAAGGAAGGATCCAGGCATTACAGCATGTTGGGAAGCATCTAGGCTTTGGAGTTAGATAAAGTGAGATTGAAATCCTTCTTCCACTACTTAATGGCCTGAACTTCGGTTTAGTTATTCCTATCTGCAAAGAAAAAGTCATAAAGCCAATCTTATGGCTGATTATTGCTGTATAAGTAAGTATCTTAATAATAGAGTAGCCTAAAACAACAGCTGTTTTATTATATCTTGCCATTCTAGGCAGGGCATGGCTTGGCGATTCTTCTGTTCCATGTGGCATCAATTGAGGACACTTGGTAGGATACAGCTGGCTGGTAGTCTGCTCTGGAGGTTCTTAATGACATCATCACATGTGTGGGGACTTAGCAGGCATAATTGGGAGACTGGCCTCAGCTAGAATTGTCAAACCGAGCACCTACACCAGGACTTTCAACATGGTGGTCTTAGGACAATCAAATTTCTTCCATGGCTCCAGCGAACAAAGAGAAAGCTGCACTACTTTTTAAGACTGAGCCTTTCACTGTGTTCTGTTGGTTAAAATACTCATAACCTTACCCAGATGTGAGAGAGAGAGAGACAGAGAGAGTGAGAGACATAGATCCCACCTCTTTTAAAAAAAAAAATTAATGAATCATTGTATTTAAGAGAAAAATCAGATTGTTGTTGTTTACGCATACACCTTCACAAATTATTGTTGAGCTCAATGGTTATGAAACTTTATATATTAAATATAAGCAAAAAGACCAGTTACAAAAGAACAACCCCATCTCTTGGTGGAAAAAGGATTAAAGAATTTGCAGCCATGTTGTAAAATCCATACAGTACCTCAGGGTAAAGATTAAATGGAAAGCATTTAGCACAATGTCTGATACACAGTAGGTGCTTATAATATTAGTGTGTCTTCCTCATCTTCTGCTCACAGGAGAAGAAAAATCCAAGTGTATGATGTAGATTTTATAACAAGAGGAGCTGTACCAGGTTAGGATGTTTTAGTCAGACGTAACAGAACATTTACATAAAGTGCCTTAAACAATAAGATCTTCTATTACCTTATATGACAAACCAGCTGGAGTCAGAATTACGCCAGGGTCATTTAGTTGCTCAATGATATCTTCAACGAAGCAGGTCATTTCCATTGTTCATTTTATTATCCTCAGCCTGTGAACTCACCTTCTTCCGTAAGATTTCCCTCATAGTCTCAAGATGGCAGCTACAGTTCTGGGAGTCTTATGAATGTGAGGGTATCCTCCAAGCGCTGTATTCCTTCTCATGAGCAAGGAAAACTTTTGGAGAGCTTCCCCAAAAGACGTTCCCTTACATCTCATTGGTTCAAGTCTAAACCATTCATTTGGCAAGAAGGATGAGACCACCATGATTTGCTTAGATCAGTCAAGCTCAAGGTTCTGGGGCTAGGAGAAGTCCAACTTTCCTGACAAGCTGTAATCACTGGGGTAAGGTGAACAAAATCAGGTTTGTTCTTATCCAGAAAGATAGGTGAGAATATATTGTGCAGATAGCCAAAAGTGCCCTCTACCATGCACCCCATGGTTTATTCATCTTACTCTTTGTTCTCTACATGGCCCACCATGTGGGAGGGCACCAGTCATGGCTCAGAGCTTGACCACGTTCTTGGAGGATGTTGGAAGTCATTCTCTTAGCTATTGCTGACAGGAAACAGAATGAGGGGGAGGAGGATGCAAAGATATGAGGAGAAATCCAGACCCAAAATATCTGAGACACTGGGTCTGAACCAAGCCAATAGAATAGGAACTTTAAAAGGTGAGGGACTAGATTTTGGTGTGATCATCGCTGTTAGCCATCTTCTAATTATTCTGGATGAAGCCAAAACTGGCATTAGTAGTAGAAATTATATCTATCTATAAATTATATCTATCTAGAAATCATATCTATCTATAGGTAGAAATTATCTTCACCTTTATAGAAGACAAATATTGAAAAAAAGGAAGGCTGGCTCCATTTTCTACTTTGGAATGGAACCTGAAATCTCTGGGTGGTAGCTATTGGAAGTCTCTTGGGAACTTCTGAACTTAAATGATAGGAATCATTTTGCTGTCCCTTTACTTGGTTCTCCATTGCCTCTAGAATAAAGACCAAAATCCCCAACTTGGCCTCTGAGGCATAGTTGTATAGGTGGCCCATGAACAAGAGTGCTTGGCTGAGAGGTAAGGGAGTGCTGACATCCAGCCTTCACTCCAATTGCCAAGCTATGCACCCCCAGGTCTTTGTGGGCTCTGAGGGGTTGCTTCTAGTAGTGTTATTGGGCTTCTAGCAAGTTCTGGATCTAGCACTTGCTCCCTTTTCCATTCTCAGCTTGCAGAATAATACTCCAAGTTGTTTGTGCTCTTTTCCACTGACTTTCTCATAGTTCCTCATACATACTGTTATCCACAATGACGGAACAAAGCACCCCAATACTTAGTGGCTTAAAGCAATGACAATATTTGTTTTGATCACCAATGTGCAATTTGGGCAGGGCCTGGTGGGGACAATTCATCTCTGTTTCTCTTGACATCAGCTCCAGAGGTTCAAATCATCTGAAGACTCATTTACTTGCATATTTAGAGGGTGATGCTCTTTGCCAGCTGGGCCATCAGCTGGGACTTTCCATGTGGCTGCATTGCTGCCTGATAGCATGGTGGCTAGGCCCCAAGGGAGCCAGGTGGAAGATTTTTAGATTTAGTCTTGGAAGTCATATGGCCTCATCTCTATTGTAGTCACAGGCCCATCAAAATTTAAGAAGAAACAAAGACCCCACATCTTCATGGATGAGTATCAGGATCAAATTGTAAGAAAAGCTGTGGGTTACCCCATAGTGATATGGTGATCGTTAAAAAATACAATCTGACACACACATCTTCTTCCTCAGGCCACAGGGCCTTTGCACATTCTATTTCCTCTACCTGTAACATCCGTTCCATCTTCCCCTTGTTAATGCCTGCTTATCCCTTATATCTCAGATAAGTCATCATTTCTTCAGGGAATACTTCCCAAACTCCCTGACCAGATCAGTTTCCCCTGTTAATGATTTCTGGTTCTTGTCACAGTTATATCTTACATATGTCCTTATATAAATATATATGTGCATATATATATACATAAATATATTTATACACACATATATATATATACATAAATGTGTATGTGGACAGACAGACACATACACACACATGAATGTCCGTCTCTCAGTTAGATGGTACGCCCCCGTAAAGAGGAACTGCCAAGTTTGGTTTTCCCCATCACTCTATCATCAGTGGCTAGTATACAGCAGACGCTCATACATCTATTAAATGAAAAAAATGCACAGATACCAAAGGCTGGATTTGGGACTCCCTTGGGCTGGGCTATGATTTGCTGATGGCTGTGTTACCCCTGGGGCAGAACTTTTAAATCCAGGAAAAAAAGAGAAACAGAGAAAGATGTTTCTGGGTTTGATGCTGGAGTAGCCATTGAGCTCAACTGGAGAAGGCATTAGCGTTCATCTCTATAGAAAGAATCTCTGCTTGGCTCCCACAGACCTGCTTACGAATGCGAGTGAGTTCATTTCAGTTGTCTCTACAGAGCAGCTCAGATAGTTCTAGACTTCCGAAAGAAGTTAGGGGAGAAATATTAGGGAATTCTGGGCAAAATACAGAGCTAATAAATCGTTGCCAGGTGGGAGCCAGGCCCACTTTCAGCTCCCTTGTCCGTCAGAGGTAAGAGAGACCTCCAACCTGTTCTGACTTTGCACCAGGATTAACAAAACATGCTCTGCTAGGCTGCACGCAGCTTCCTTCACCAGGCAAAGGCTTTCAGGTTCAGGAAGCATAAACCCTAATTATGGAGGAGGGAGAAATGGGGTAGAGTCTGCAATGGGGTGGGAAGGGTTTCCAGGAGGGCCATGGAGAAAGAAAAAAAAGTTTCCTAACCAGTTTTGATGTGAAATTAAAACTTCATAACACATTACTCAGAGCACGCAGATTTACAAATCTCTCTGCAAGGAACAACAAAAAACAACCAACACAGAGCACAGCAGAAATCAGATTCTTCCTACACCTGTTCAAGAGGGAAACCCACAAGCCCAAGCCCCCCAAAGAACATGCTCATGCTCTCATTCATGATTGGACACCAACTTCTGAAGACCTAAAAGCAATGCAGGCCTTGTCCCATCTGTTACACACAAAATCTATGCCCCCGGAAGAAGGAGACGTCAAAAAAATGGCGCCATGGAGTGCCTGGCTGGCTCAGTTGGTAGAGCATGCAACTCTTGATCTCAGGGTCATGAGTTCAAGCCCACATTGGGACCACAGATTACTTTAAAAAAAAAAAAATACAAACTAATACCTGAGGTACCGAGCATCAGTCCTTACCCTTCTTTCATGTCATGGTCCCTTCTGGCCCTCTGGTAAAGGGTATGGACACCATCTCAGATTCTCTGTATATATTTTAAATGCGTTAAATAAAATACATACAACCGATTGCTGACTTCCAGGGCTGACCGATATTAAAATAAGGATCAGATTGACCTTTTTGCCTGAAATAACTAAAAAGCTAGACACAGTATATAAAACAGTAGTTTTTAAAACATTAAGTATCAGGCAACAGTATCAGTGACCCCTGAGGTTTGGGAAACAAAGTAATAAAGCACTGTGGTTGCCCAGAGAGTTTCCAAACTATGTGCAAAGACAGGGAGCTGCTGATCTCCCTGAGTTGAGGAGAAAAAGATGGGAGAAAGGGGAGGCCAACGTGGCTAGAATTTGCAAAGTAGAATATTGAAGAGAGAGTGTTGCACAAAGAGAAAAGTCCTGGCAAGGGTTTCCGCTAAATCTTCAACTGAGTACTAGTCAGCACACTTGTATGAAGCAACTGCACAAGGTGAGAAAAGAACCACCTGGAAGGACTATAAGGAAGGAACAATTCTTGGAGCTTACACAGGGTCAAGAACAGTTCCTCTTCTCATCAACCAGACTAAAACCCTCAAAATCCACAGAGCATCAGGGAGAATACTCAGAATGGTATTATCTCAGTAGTGGGGAAAATTTAGTTCTAATCTAAATGCTGTTCTGGTCTCAACCAACCAGTCCTAAAAATAAGATTAAAACAACAACAACAACAACAACACTGATTCCAAACAATTTAGTCATGTTCCAGAACAAAGTTCAAGAGTACTTAGAATACCTGCAAAATTACAATAGCATCTAGCACACCAAAGAGTAAAATTCACAATGTTTAGTGTGTGGTAAAAAGTTATCAGGGTATAAAGAAGCAGGAAAATAAAACCCATAATGCACATGACCATCAGTCAATCAAAACTGATCCAGAAATGATGTCATACCAATGACAGGGGGAACTAGGTGGCTCAGTTGGTTAAGCATCTAAATCACGCTCTCAGCTCAAGTCTTGATCTCAGGATGGTGAGTTCGAGTCCCATGTTGGGCTCCATGCTCCTACTGAATGAATGAATGAATGAATGAATGAATAAAAACATATGAAGCATCATTGAGCTATGAGACAGCCTCAAAAAGCCCCCAACCTATGTGATTGGGGTCCTCAAGGAATAAAATATTTGAAGAAATAATGATCAAAAACTTTTTAAATTTGATTTTAAAAATGCCAACCCAAAGATCTAAGAAGTTCAACCAACCCCAAACACAAGAAACCTGAATAAATTTATATTACCAAGGTATATCTTAATAAAATTACTTAAAACCAGTGATAAAAGAAAGATTTTTAAGTAGCCAGACGTAAAAGACACACTATACACAAAAGAACAAAGATAAGGATGATAGTAGAATTCTTTTGGAAAACAATACAAACTAGAAGACACTGGACTGTCTTAATTTTAGAATCTTTAAAGTACTGAAATAAAACATAAAACCAATCCCCAACTGGAAACTTAGAAATTTATACTCAGCCAAAGTATCTTTCAAAACCAAAAATAAAACAAAGACTTTTTTTTAGACATACAAAATTTGGAAGAATTTATTACCAGAATACCTAGAGCACAAGAAATGTTAAAAAAAAAAAAAAAAAAAAGTCCTTCAGGAAGAAAAAAAATCATCTGTCAGAAATCCAGATCTAACACAAAAGAATAAAGAGTACTAGATATGCTAACAGCATGGGTAAATATAAGATTTTTGTCTATAGTATTTATTTATTTTTTTTAAAGATTTTATTTATTTATTTGACAGACAGAGATCACAAGTAGGCAGAGAGGCAGGCAGAGAGAGAGAGGAGGAAGCAGGCTCCTCGCTGAGCAGAGAGCCCAATGTGGGGCTCGATCCCAGGACCCCGGGATCATGACCTGAGCTGAAGGCAGAGGCTTTAACCCACTGAGCCACCCAGGCGCCCCTGTCTATAGTATTTAAATATCTTTAAAAGATATTTGTTTAAAGCAAAAGTAATCACAGTGTATTGTGGTGTTTAAAATATATGTGGTGGGGATGCCTGGGTGGCTTGGTCAGTTAAGTGGTGCCTTTGGCTCAGGTCATGATCCCAGAGTTCTGGGATCAAGTTCCACATCAGCCTCCTTGCTTGGCAGGGAGTCAGCTTCTCCCTCTGCCTGCCTCTCCCCATGTTTGTGCTCTCTCTCTCTCTGACAAATAAATAAATAAAATCTTAAAATATGTGTGTGTGTGTGTGTGTGTGTGTGTGTGTGTGTGTGTGTATTTACAGTGGTAAACCATATGACAATAATAGCACAAAGGCTAGATGAAGAAAAATGGAAGCATATTATTATAAGGTTTTTACTTCATATGTAAAGAAAAGTAATATCACTTGAAGGAAGATTGCGATATATTAAAAATATATGCTATAAATCCTAAGGCAAAGACAACCTGGGTGGCTTGGCTTGGTCAGTTTAAATGTCTGACTCTTCATTTCAGTACAGGTCATCATCTCAGAGTGGTAATATTGAACCCTGTGTCAGGCTCCACACTCAGTGGGGAGTCTGCTTGAGATTCTCTCTCTCTTCCTCTCCCTTTGCCCCTTCCCTTGCTCACATGCGTGCTCTCGCTCTCTCTCTCTCTCTCTCTCGTAAATAAATAAATCTTTGAAAAGTTTTGAAAAATAAAAAATAAACCCTAAGGCAACCATCAAAATAATATAACAATGTTATAGTTAATAAGCTAAGACAGATGATAAAGCAGAATCATTAAAATGTCCTTCTAATCCAAATGAAAGTGAAAAAGAATAAAGGGAACAAAGAACAGATGCGACACAGAAAACAAATAACAAGATGGTTGATTTAAATCCAACTATAGCAATACCCACATTAGATGTAAATGGTCTAAACACTCCAATCAAATGGCAAAGACTGTCAGACTGCATAAAAAAGCAAGGCTTATTTATATGATGCTTATAAGATAGGACTTTAATTATAAAGACACAAATGGATTAAAGGTAAAAGAATTGAAAAAGATTTACAATACTAACATGAATCAAAAACATGAATCTTGGGGCACCTGGGTGGTTCAGTAGGTCAAGCATCTGCCTTTAGCTCAGGTCATGATCCCAGGGTCCTAGGATTTAGTCCTGCATAGGGCTCCCTGATGACTGGGGAGCCTGCTTCTCTCTCTCCCTCTGCCCCTCACCCCTACTTCATGCTCCCTCTCTCAAATAAATAAATAAAATCTTAAAAAAAAAATAGCTGAATTAGCATCAGAGTTGATTTAGGACTAAAGAATACTACCAAAAATAAAGAGAAGCATTTTACAACTGTATTTCTATATATTAACAAAAAGCAACTGGAAATTGAAATGTAAAAACATTGACAATAGCATTAAAATGTAGTTTCAGGACAGCATCAAATATGAAATACTTAGGGATAAATCTGACAAAAGATGTGCACTAAAAATGACAAAATTCATTAAAGTAAATTAGAGAAGTCCGAATTTCTCATTCCTTAGGATGAGCTGCACACAGTGACTTCCTTCTAAAATATATAGTATGGAGACACCGGTACCTGGCTGGTTCAGTTGGTAGAGCATGTGACTCATCTCAGCATCATGAGTTTGAGCCCCACATTGGGGGTAGTGTTTACTTAATAAAATGCTAACAATTAGGGCGCCTGGGTGGCTCAGTGGGTTAAAGCCTCTGTCTTCAGTTCAGGTCATGATCCCAGCATCCTGGGATTGAGTCCTGCATTGGGCTTTCTTTTTTCCCTTCCTCTCTCTACCTGCCTCTCTGCCTACTTGTGATCTCTATCTCTCTGTCAAATAAATAAATAAATAATCTTTTTAAAAATGCTAACAATATTTTAAACAAAAACAAAAGCAAAATGTATCATATGGAAAGATGGAAGAAAGAAATTTGACAGTGAAGAAACCTGACAAATCCATCTCAGCCAGAAAATCAAGGTCAACATCAACAGTCAAGAATCATGTTGATACATGTACATTTAATATGATAACATAAAATGGTACTTTATCTCTGTGGTTTTCCTTCTAATAACCCATTTCTCCAGTCTTGTGAGAAAAATAACAGAAAATTTCCAATGGTGGGGTATCCTTCAAAATATTTGACCAATACTTCTCAAAAACACAGAATATTGGAGAAACCCCATCATACCCAAGAGTAATCTAAGGGGACATGACAACTAAATATAATGTGATACCCTGGATATGATCCTGGAACAAAAAAAGGACATTAGGTAAAAACTAAGATTATCAGGGTGCCTGGGTGGCTCAGTGGGTTAAGCCTCTGCCTCAGCTCTGGTCATGATCTCAGGTTCCCGGGATGGAGCCGCCCATTGGGGTCTCTGCTCAGTAGGAAACCTGATTCCCCCCTCTGTCTGCCAAATTGTGATTTCTCTCTTTGTCTAATAAATAAATAAAAATCTAAAAAAAAAAAAAACCCAAAGATTATCTAAATAACCTATAGACTTTAGCTAATAATGTTATATTAATATTGGTCCATTCATTGTAACGAATGTATCATACTAATATAAGATATTAACAAGAGAGGAAACTGGGCACACAGTTTGGTGGGATCTCCATACTAACATCTCAATTCTCTTGTACATCTAAGATATTCTAAAAATTAAAGTCTATTTTTAAAAAACTAAAGAAAGGGTAAAAAAATGGAGAAACGGACTATGTTAATGGGTGAGAAGACTCCATTTTGTTAAGATGTCAGTTGTCCCCAAACTGATCTATAGCAGGAATAGGCAAACCATGGCCTGTAGGCCAAGTCCAACCCACCACCTGTTTTTATAAATAGTGTTTTATTGGAACACATCCACACTCCTATGTATCTGTGTTGGTTATGGCTGCTTTCATGCTACAATGGCAGAGTTGAATCGTTGTAACAGTAATATATTTACTATTTGGCCCTGGACAGAAAAAGTGTGTTGATCCCTTGAACCAGTACAATCCTTATTAAAATCCTGGCTGTTTTATAGAAATCAACAAGCTGCTCTTAAAATTCATATGAAAATGCAAAAGACTAAGAGCCAAAGCAACTTTTTAAAAAAAGAACAAAGTTAGAGGAGTAACACTATCTGACTTTGAGATTCATTATAAAGCTACAGTAGTGAAGACAATATAGTATTGCATAAATGTAGATAAATAGGTCAATGGAAGGGAATACAGGGTTCAGAAATAGACTCATATGTATATATAATCAAATATTTTCCACAAAAATGCAAAAGCAATTCAGTGGAAATAGCATAATCTTTTCAGCAAATGGTGCCAGAGCAATTGGAAATCTGTGTGAAAAAATAAATAAGTAAAAGAACTTAGATCTATACCTTGCTTGCACTGTATAAAAAACATCAACACAAAATGGGTCACAGAGCTATATGTTAAACCTAAAACTATAGAACTTCTAGAAGAAAGCACAAGAAAGAATCCTTCGTGACTCCTGATTAGGCAAGGATGGGACTTAGATCTGACACTGGAAAGATAATCCACAAATGCACAAAAATTAATAAACTGGGAGGACCTTATCAAATCAAGAACTTCTGCTCTTCCGAAAACACTGTCAAAAGGATGAAAGGACAAGACAAACATGGGAGAAAAATATTTTCCAGTCAATATCTGATCCAGAATATATCAAGACTCTCAAAACTCAATAATGAAGTAGTGCAACAGAGAACCAAACATTGGCGCAGACTTGTCAGCAAAGAGGTACAGGTTGTAAATAAGCATATGAGGAGAAGCTCACTCCCGTTGGTCACAAGGAAGTGCAAAGCAACACCACGGTGAGATACCGCCTGACATCCACTCGAACTCCTAAAATTAAAAAGACTGCCCACACCGCATCTTGCTGAGTATATGTGTACCGGCTGCGGGAATGTAGGTGCTACCAATACCTGGGAAAGAAGGCTGGCAGTTTCCTGTAAAGTTGAAAACAAGCTTCCTATTTGACCTAGCTGTTCCCTCCGTAGGTTATCACCTAAGAGAAAGGAGAGCAGATATCCACACAAAGACTTGGACACCAGTGTTCATGTGTCATCGCCAGGGGCTGGAAACAACACAAAAGCGCATCACTAGCTGAATGGGTAACAAAGTTTAACTGCACCATGTAACACTGCTCAGAAAAACAAAACAGAACAGGAACAAACCAGTGATATGCAAAGCAGTATTGAGGAATCTCGACATAAGTAAGAGCCTAATTTAAAAATAAGAGTGCATTCTGTATAACTCTATTCACATACGGTTCTAGAAAAGGCAGACTAGACTCCCTGAGGCTAGAGGTCTGAGGAGGGGCAGGAGAAAGGAATTCCAAATGAACATGTAGAAACCAGAGCAGGTGATGGACAAGTTCACTATCTTCCTTGGGGTGATGATTTCACAAGTGCAGACTTATGTCAAAATTGATCAGTTGTACACTTTAAATATAGGTAGTGTAAGGGCCTATTTAGCCAGAGCGATTCCATCTTGGATTAAATAGTCATTTTGTTGTTTATGCAGTAAAACTTAAACTGACCCTGCCTCCCAGCCCCAGGGGACTTACTTAAAAGCAAGCCCAGGAAACCAGTCCCAGGTACCAAAGCCCAAATACAAGGGTGGGTCAGGCCAGGTGGATACATCCAATCAGTGGGGCATGCATACTGTCTCCCTAGCAACCAAGGAGTGTGGGTCCCACCTTTTGGGCGCCAATTCTGACCAAGGTGATAGGCTGGTTCAAATATCTACTAGAGTAAATTATAATTCAATTGGTCACTTATGTGTGACCTAGCATGACTGTGCAGCTTTCTCTGTGTGTTACAATCTCATTGGCCACCTGTGCATGGCCAGGCCTAACCACATGGCCTTTGCCCTTAAAAGCTAGTCTGTAAGGCAGAGAGATGTCGCCTCTTTGCAAGAGATGGCCCTGGCCAGTCAGTTTGATTCTCGAGGCTTGGCAAGAAATAAAACTTTGCTTGACCTTCGCTTTGTATCATTCTTGTTCCTTTGACCATGGACCCAACAGGTAGCTTACCATATGCTCAATTGTACTTCAGTAAAGATGTTAGAAGTTAAAAACAAATTAAAAATACATATAGGATTACAAGAGCCCAATTGTAATACAGTTCTCAAAATATTTTTTAAAAAACAAATTTGTGGTATAATTACTGAAGTGTTTAATAGGCAAGTCCAAGAACTACTGTAATTTAGAATTAATGATGAATATAAATGGTGTTTTGAGGTTTCCATAACTATCATAACGTGACATAAAAATATCTGTGATTTCCAGTAGTGTTAAAGTCACAGTGTCCCACACTAAGGAGGCAAAGTCAAAAAAGGCTGAGAGGGAGTAAGTCTCATTCACATCATCAGCACTGGATGGGTTTCTCAACACGTCGCCCCTTTGGTGTTGTCTGGTTTGGGACTGGAGATTAAGGCCAACCTCATAAGGCGAGTTAAGTGGTTTCTTGACTTTTTTTATATTATAAAAGTTTGCTTACATAATATAGGAAATACATTTAGGCCTAGCGGTTGTTTGGAAAATTATAGATTTGGGGTTTTCTAAATTATATTTTATTATTATTCCCATATTATAAGTAATATGTGCTTGTTGGAACACATGAAATACTTAGAAGTGTTTAAATATAAAGTTAATAATGTTTTTTTTTAAAAAGGGTCATAATTAACTGTACTCCCTTTACGGTTTGTTGCCCACATTGGATAATAGAAGGAAATGCTAAATTTCAATGAGAGTTCAGTAAAAATAAAGGTACAATGTTTTGTCTTGAAGTTCACAAGCCCCTGGATTATGAGCACATCAGGAACCCCTGGAAAGACTTTGGGATCAACCTGGGGTAAGAGGCTCAGTTCAGTGTGCAGAGCTATTTCTCAAAATGGCAATCACCAGTTTTCTTTTGCTTCCCTCAGTAGGGTTGACGGCCTCAGGGTAATAATAGTAGTAGTAGTAGTGATAATAATAATAATAATAATAATAATAATGGCCGGAGCCCTGGGAATAAGTAGCATGCTTCTTCAGGAGGATAAATGGGATACACGCACTCCAACCCCTTGACTTAGTCTCCAGAATAGATCTCCAGCCTGTGGTTTCCTCCTAATAGCCATTCCTATGTCAAAGAGGAAACATTTCCTTAATAAAGGCCACCCCCAGCTGCTTCCAGAGAAAGCAAGCTTGAGTCCACAGTGAGGGCACTTTATCTTGAGGAAATTAAGTAGAGCAGAGTTAAATAGAGCCTGGAGTTGCCAGGGGCCCCTTGGCTTAGGTATCTTTGGTTCCAGCACCTTCTATGAGCCGTGATCATAGGACTCAGCTCTCCTGAGTCCTTTGTCTCTGAAGAGGTCAGGTCTTTCCTGTTGAGTTCCCAGTGGGAGCTGCTAGCTTTGGAGTGTAGAGCACAGTTAACTCAGTCTCCCCCACACCCCCCACACCTCCACCCCCCGTGCTGCTCATAGGAGCCCTAATTCCCTTTAAATGCCTGTATTTGGCCTGCAACAGGGATTGGACTATTTCCCTGACTCGTTCATGGTCAGGCCACCCTGGAGGCCTGCCTCTCACTAGTCTGTGATCTTCCTCCAGGCTCCCTCTGCTCTGAGAATATCCTTTGGTCTTGCGCCCCTCCGCTGCCCTCCTTACAAGGTCCAGTACAGGTTCCTCTCTGCCTCTGGCCTGGTCATCACAGAGGTTACCCTTGCTGTCCCATCTTCAAATCAAAAAGACACACCAGGGGCGCCTGGGTGGCTCAGTGGGTTAAAGCCTCTGCCTTCAGCTCAGGTCATGATCCCAGGGTCCTGGGATCCAGCCCCGCATTGGGCTCCCTGCTCATCAGGGAACCTGCTTCCCCCTCTCTCTCTGCCTGCCTCTCTGCCTGCCTCTCTGCCTACTTGTGATATCTCTCTGTCAAATAAATTAATTAAATCTTTAAAAAAAAAAAAAAAGACAGACCAATGCTGTCCAACACTCTTGGTACATGCTCGTGTTTATTTATTTATTTATTTTTAAGTCTTTATTCACCTTTAACCATCACTAATGGACACTAAAAAACTTTTTTTTTTTTTAAGTAATCTCTAATATAATTTTTTAAGTAACACCCCCCCACACACACCCGGCCCCAACATGAGGCTTGAACTCAGGAACCCAAGATCAAGAGGCACACGATTTACTGAATGACCCAGCCAGGTGCCCCTGTTTTCAAGTTTAAAATGTTCCCAGGAAAATCTCTCTCAGCCTCTCCTTACTTTTAAAAAATACATCAAGAGTTAAGAACCTGCATTTCCATTTCAATTCTCTGGCTTTGACCCCCTACTCTTGTAATCCTCCCTCTGTTTAGGAAAGGGCTATCTGCCACCCCGGTAGAGGTCCTCTGAGCAAGGGAGTACTAGGTAGGAAAGCACCATCGGAATATCTCAGGGTCTTGGGAAGGGCATAGCTCAGGGATTGGGAAGTGGCTTGATGCAGGAAAGTGGGGGGAAAATAAATCAGGAAGATGGAAGAGTAAGCTCCCTTCTCCCACAATGTCTAGACCCCATCTCTTGCAGAAGTTGTGTTCAGCTTGTCCAGGACAAGAGCCTTCAATATTGGAGGTAAATTTTGGAGGCTGGGACTCCCTGGGGAGGGTGGGCTGTTCTAATTTGAGGTGGCCAGGGCCTAGAAAGAACCAGGGAAGGAGTTCTAATCCACAAAGAGAATCCTAAGATATCAGGAGCCCAAGATACAAGAGTAGTGGGTTGGGCTTGTTTGTATTAAAGGTTTATATCCCCTAAAGTCTCCCAAGGACAGATGTTGGAATTGAGGTAGAGGTTGCTATTCCTTTACTGACCACCTTCCTCAGCCTAAGAATTGGTAGCTGGGTATTCGTTATGTGATTGATGATTGATGGAAAGAACTAGTGAGGCCAAGAAAGCAGAATAGTTAGGATATAATGAGATACCACAAGTCATTCATATTTATCATTTCTCCCGTTACTGACATTTTAGCTGCTCTAAGCACTTTTGAGCCAATCCAAATGACTGGACAACAGATCTTTGCCACCACTGACTTGGCTGGAATGTAGGCTCTACCTTGGCACAGAGACCTGCAACTCACAAATGATCCAGGTTTCAGGCTCCCTCTTTGAACCTTCAGTTGGCAAAGGACTAACACTTGTCATTGTGCTTTCCATCTTCCTGCCCAGACTCTGGCCAACAGGCATCAAGCCCCAGCCTTAAAAGCAAATCTGAGTGGACTTTGCCCCTACAGGGATTTGTGGAGACATGGTGGCTAAAGGCAGGAGACATAGGTGGGTCTGAACAGAACACATGCTAGACTAGGAGCTCTGAGAAAATTACCACTATGCTGAGATCAAGTTTTAAATTCTTGTTACAAAGCACAATGCCTTGGCACAGCAAAATATACTTAGTAATTCTTTATTGGATTGAAAGGAACTATGTAATGATGATATTGGCAAATACAAACATGGATTCTGTAGAATTATGAAGCTGGGAAATAATTTTTAAATTAATTGGATTGTACATATGATAGACAAAGAAATAGGTCTACAAACTGTAAATGTGAATAATAAAATAAAAATGCTTCTAGAAGGTAACATAGGAAAATATCTTTATGACCTTGGGAGAGGTCAAGATTTCTCAAACAGCACACACACGAAAGTAATACCCATATAAGTTAAAAACTTCTGTTTATCCATGTACCATTATGAGAGTAAAAAACCAGCCACAGACACGAAGACAGTATTTACAAAACCTATGTCTGACGAAGGTCTATAGCTACAATGTGTAAAGAGCTCTTACATATCAATAAGAAAACATACTTAAAAACACATTTAAAAATTGCCATTTTTAAAAAATGGGCAATAGTTTGGGGTGCCTGGGTGGTTCGGAAGTTTAAGCATCTGCCTTCGGCTTAGGTCCTGGGATCAAGCCCCCTGTCGGGCTCCTGACCCAGCAGGGAGTCTGCTTCTCCCTCTGCTCTACCCCTGCTTGTGCTCTTTGTCTCTCTCACTCAAATGAATAAATAAAATCTTTAAAAAAAATAAAATAAATAAATTTGAACAAGCATTTTTTCAAAGATTTTATTTATTTGTTTGACACAGAGAGAAAGAGAGAGAGAGCAAGAGAACAACTACAAGTAGGGAGAGTGGGAGAGGGAGAAGCAGCCTCCCAATGTGCAGGGAGCCCGATGTGGGGCTCGATCCCAGGACCCTGGGATCATGACCTGAGCCTAAGGCAGACGCTTAACAACTGAGCCACCCAGGTGTCCCTTAAACAAACATCTTACTAAAGAAGACATCTAAATCATCAGAAAGCATGTGAAAAGGTGTTCACAATCATGAGTTATTAGGAAAATGCAAAATCATTTCAATCATAAAACCATAAAAGGGAGTAAACTGACAATATCAGGGGATACTAATGGGTCTCTCTGTGCAAGGTTCTTGAATAAACTGGTTCAACAACTTTGGAGAAATTGCCTGTTAAAGCTGAAAGCATGCATACTCTGATGTTACGGAAATGTTACCCCTAGATGTATACCCAATAGAGCTTTCATATATTAACCAAAAAACATGAACAAGAAGATTTATAGCAGCCCTCTTTGCCTTGGCTGAAAGCAATCTGGAAGTTCGTGTTCATTGTATACATATATATTTACAATATACAATGAATAGACTTATACTGATCACATATTATACATTTGTCTTCCACTGTAGATAGGCTGCCTGGTTGGCTCAGTTGGTGGAGTGTGTAACTCTTGATCTCAGAGTTGTGAGTTCAAGCCCACATTGGGTGTAAAGATTATTTAAAATCTTAAAAATAGAAAATTCTTTTGGTTTTCCATTGTATACAGTAAAATACTATACAGTAATGAAATTTAATTGCCACTACGTTGTTGTTGTTGTTTGTGTTTGAGTGTGAGAGGGAGAGAAAGGGTCAGCTTATTTATACTCTCAAATTCTTACAACTTTTCATAATGTCCTCATCCCTACCTCAGAGATGACAGAAACTTTAATAAGAGATCTAGCCCCAGAGACAACACAGTGAATTTAATGTCCCCCCCACCCTTTGGGGTAGGGGAGGTCACACTACATACTGTCTGGCACTTTGGTACAGAAAGGATTTGTTGGAGTGCCTGGGTGGCTCAGTTGGTTAAGCATCTGCCTTTTCAGCTCAGGTCATGATCCCTACATCAGGCTCAGTGGTAAGTCTCCTTCTCCCTCTCCCTGCCCCTTCTCCTACTGTGCTCGCTCTCAGTCAAATAAATCAATCAAATCTTAAAAAATGAAAGTGTGGGGGAGAGTATTTGGTCCCATCTCTTGCTGGCTTAGGATACTAAGAGACACTTAAAGTTGGTTGTTCAACTTGGGCTCGGGTGGGGCAGAAGATGGACAGGGAGGTGGTCTGGGACAGATGGACCGACCATGTGTTTGGGCTCAAGTTCTTGTTGATCCTGGGGGGCAGCTGGGGTAACTGAGGGCTGCCTGAGTGCTCGGGCTGGGTGGATGTTGCTCTAGTGGCCTTTGTCTGCCCAGTCCATCAGCTCGTGGCTCTGTGATCCCAGCTGGAGCACCCCACCCTGGGGTCCCTCATGGAGTCGCTGGCGTGGTTGCCCTTCTTGCTGACATGGCTGCTGATGTCCCCCCTGCTGGTGCTGGGGGCAGTCTCAGCGGAAGCAGTGGGTCCCATCATGGCCCTAGAGCAGACTACGTGGGGACCTCCCAGACCACTGCAGCCATGGGGCCAGGAGCTCATGGAGCTTCCTCTGCAGCGATGCCTCTCTCCAGTGCCGGTAGCATCTCCAGCCCCACCAGCCTGGATTAGAGCCGTGGATCACATCCCCTGTGAGCCGCTGTTGCACTCCCTTCTGGTTGCACCACAACCAGGGGCCGCTCCTGGGTCCTGGAGGACCCTCTGGAGTCGGGACATGCGAGCAGGCTCCTGGTGTGACCTTGGGACAGCTTGGCACACACCGAGCGGCTGCCCGTATCCCGGGCTCCCCCAGCCAAAGGCTGAGCATAGATTGTTGCCGCTTTGTTGTTGAATCTCATGCCTGTGTTAAAAAAAAGAAGCCAGAACCAAAAGAGCACAGACGTTAGGATTGCATGTCTATATTGCAGGAGAACAGGCAAAACTAATCTAGAATCATAAAAGACTCGAGATAGCTTTTCAGGTAGGATTGCTGGGTAAAATATAGCCCACCTGGTGAAATTTGAATTTCAGATTGAAAGCAAATAATTTTTTGTTGTAAGTATGTCCCGGGCACTATTTTTATTTGCTAAATCTGGCAACCCTACTTGGAGGGGACAGGAGGATGGCTTCTGTGGTTTTGATAACATCCCATTATCCTAATCCAGATGGTAGATACATGGGTGTGTCTTTTAGCAAGAATTCAGCAAGGTGCATGTTTATGATTTGTGTATTTTCCCTATGAATGTTATCCTTCAACAAAAAGTTTTACAAGTTTTCCTGGAACGGTCTATGAAAGGAGTCCCGGGTTCAGAACGTAGCCCAAACGTTTTTCCAGTTTTTCTGAGTCTCAGTTTCTTCATCTGTAAAACAGAAATCATTTTAACAAGTCCTGTCCTCCTCACTGCTCCTTGTGTGAGAGGAAGAACCAGTATAGAGCTGAGATACCTCGGCCAGGAACCCTCGCTGGTGAGTGGCTCTGACAGGTTCGCGCCCATCATTCTACAGCCCATGAGCTCACCCCCTCATCCTCCTGCTTGCCTATTGGAAAGTGCTCCTAAAAGTCTAAAAGGCTTGACAAACGTCATACTTGACTTATAATTCTTTAGGGCAGGAAATTTTAATAAATTCAGAGAGTACATTTGACCATTGAAAAACAAGGGTCCACTTATTTGTGGATTTTTTTTTTTTATAGTACAGGTCTATAAATGTATTTTCTTTTCCTTATAACTTTTTTTCTTTTTTTTTAAAAGATGTATTTATTTAGGGGCACCAGGTTGGCTCAGTCAGTTAAGCGTCTGCCTTTGGCTAAGGTCCTGATCTCTGGGTCTTGGAATCGAGGCCCACGTGGGGCTCCCTGCTCAGTGGGAGCCTGCTTCTCCTTCTCCCTTTGCTCCCCACTGCTCATGCTGTCTCTCAAATAAATCAATAAAATCTTTTTTTTTAAAGATCTTTTTTTAAAAGGAGATTTTATTGATTTATTTGAGAGAGAACAAGAACACATACACATTGAGAGTGAGGGGTGGGGTGCAAACCAGAAGAAGAAGAGAAAATCTAAGTAGACTCTCACTTAGCACAGAGGAGGTCTTGGGGCTCAAACTCACAACCCTGAGATCACCACCTGAGCCAAAACCAAGAATCAGACACTCAACCCATTGTACCCCCCAGGTTCCCCTCCTTAGAGCTTTCTTTCTTTTTTTTTTTTTCTTATAGCTTCTTTCTTAATAACATTTCCTTTTTTCTACCTCATTGTAAGAATACAGTATGTAATATATATAACATAAAAAACACGTGTTAATTGACTATGTTATCAGTAAGGCTTCTGGTCAACAGTAGTTAATCTGGAGGGAATCAACTGTGGATTTTCTATTGTGTTTGGGAGGTCAGTGCTCCTTACCCCTTGCATCGTTCAAGGGTCAACTTATTTGCAAAAAATTTTTTAAAGATTTTTCTTTGAGAGAGAGTGTGTGCACATGCTTATGAGTGGGGAGAGGGGCAGAGGGAGAGGGAGAAGGAGAAACAGACCACCTGCTAAGTGTGGAGCCCAGTTCAGGTCTCGATCCCAAGACCCTAAGATCATGACCTGAGCCCAGGTCAGCTGCTTAACCAAGGCACCCTGTATTTGCACAATTTTAAGTATGAACAGGTGAGAAAACCTAGAGCTAGCTCAGATTCTCAAGGCGTCTCTGACACCCTCCCCTAAGAAATGGAAGAGCTGGGGTGCGTGGGCGGCTCAGTGGGTTAAGCCACTACCTTCGGCTCAGGTCATGATCCCAGAGTCCTCTCTGCTTGGCGGGGAGCCTGCTTCCCCCCTCTCTCTGCCTGCCTCTCTGCCTGCTATGTGATCTCTGTCTGTCAAGTAAATAAATAAAATCTTAAAAAAAAAAGAAAAAGAAAAAAGAAATGGAAGAGCTAACAGAGCTCCTGACCTGAAAGAGATGGCCCAGTCCAGAGTAGCCAGTAACAGCCTTGACCAGACTGAACCCCTGAAGTCCTTTAACTTGGAATTCCACTGCTTCCCTTTTGACCTAGCTTACTCCTTTCTTTCCTCTTTAGTCAGCTCTAGGCCAACCTCTCTCCCGGAGGCCACCTCTCAGTGGTCTCCCCTCTGAGAACAGAGGCCTGGGGTGGAGTGTGGCAGGCCTCCCTCACTAGGGAACAGTGCCCTTGCTTAATTAGTGTTTGCACAGGGTTGTGTGTTATTAAATTACTAGACAATGGAGATCAGGCCTTGGGGGTTTTCGAAATCTGGGTGGGAGGGATTTGCTCACTGGGTGGGAGGGATTTGCCTGGAGGCAAAGAGAGAGGAGGGTGACTGGGGATACTCTTGCGGTGGGGCTGCCCCCTCCCAGTGGACAGCGCCACAAAGGGATTCTGAAGAGTCTTCCCTGCAACTGCCCAGCTTGTCTTTGGGTCGAAAGCCACCATTCCAGATGTGTTCATTTCGAGTGCAGGTACTTTTCTTCTGTGCAATCCAGCTACCTTGAGAGGTGTAACTAGGAGGGATAGAATGACAGTGTAGAGCTAAGGCCTCCTGAGCCCTCGCATGGTGCCAGGACGCTGCTGAATCCGGGCGTTTGATCTCCAACTGGACACTGCGTGTCAAGAATCAAAATCGGCCCTGATAGGAGGCCTCTGCAATCAAGGCAATTTGACATTTTATTTCGTGGCATCCTAATGATAATACTCAGACATAGGTCTCATGTTTGCATTTTATGAGTAAAGAGTCAGAATGATTTTTAGGTGGGCCCCAGGGCACACATTGAGACAAGGCAGAGCCAAGGTTTGAACACTTCCTGTGAGATCAAGATGCCCTCTTGTGTGGTGGGGTGTAGGTTTCCACCAGGGAGCGGAAGTGCCACAGATTAGAGAGAGTCCCCAGGCCATTCTGAGGCAGCCCTGGGTCAGCTGGAGGAAGGGGAAGATGGTCAGAGAACTGACTGACTTACTAAAATGATTGAGTTTATCACATTCCCTCCACCGAGGGCATTGTGTGGAGAGCCGTGGTTTACCATTTGGGGGGGATTTTGCTCTATACCCCCCACCTCCCAGGGGACGTATGACAATTTCTGCTTTTTTTTTTTCTTGTTTAAAGATTTTGTTTATTTGACAGAGAGATAGAGAGCACAAGTAAGCAGAGTGGCAGACAGAGGGAGAGAGAGAAGCAGACTCTCTGTGGAGCAGGAAGCCCCATGCAGGGCTCGATCCCAGGACCCTGGAATCATGAGCCGAGCCAAAGGCAGACACTTAATCAACTGAGCCACCCAGTTGTCTCCATATGGCAATTTCTGGAGACACCTTTTACTGTTACAACTAAGGAGACAGTGCTTACATGAACTAGTGGGTAGAGACCAGAGACCAGAGATCAGAGATGCTGCTCAGTATCTAACAACATACAGGACAGCTCTGTACAACAAAGAATCGTTCAGTCCGAAACATAGTTGGCATCCAGGTTGACAAACCCCGGCACAGCTTTGGGGTAGGGAGAGTAGAGAATGGGATACATTGAGGAGAGAGCTCTGGGCATCCCAGAAGCATAAGTATGTGGGGGCGGGGCGGTTGGCCTTGAGGACAAATGTTCTCCACTTCACAGCATAGCAGAGGGCTGGATGTGAGTTTTACTTTAAAGGAAACTATTTATATTTTTGGCAAGGTCCTCTTTATACCCACAGTGTATCACAGAAAAGCCGTGAGGGTAATTCTGTTGTTGGGTTGACCCAGGAGCCAGTGGCAAAAAAAGACCTGGACTGAGGAATCGGGAAACTTGAATCCCAGTCTGGGCCTGGCTGTGACCAGCCACAGGATGCTCGGTCAGCCTGCATCTCTTGGACCCTCAGCTTTCTTACCTGTAAAATGGGAACAATTGGATTTTCCCTCTCTACTTCACAAAATGTTGTGAGCAGCAAGTGAGACCATGTATGAGAAAGGGTTTGTAGAAAGATAGCCCCCTTTAACAAAGAGAGGATGCCACCACTGTGAAGCCTAAAGGCAGTCTCTGAGCACCTTTTGGGGGAATGGTGTTTATTATTATTATTTTTTTAATATTTATTTAATTTATTTGAGAGAGAGGGAGCACATGCGTGCATGGGGGGAGGGGAAAAGGTGGAAGAGAGAGGGAATCTCAAGCAGACTCCTGGCTGAGCATGGAGCTTGGTATAGGGCTCCTTCTCAGGACACTGAGATCATGACCTGAGCTGAAATCAAGAGTCCAACGCTCAACCGACTGAGCCACTCAGGCACAGTGGATGGGACTTATTATTAATTTTCAAATTAAAGGCATGAAATGGAATCTCTTGTCACTAATGTGCTTTGAAATTCAAGTAGGAGAGTAAATCTGACAGAGGTTCAAAGTTGTATATTAGATGCAACGTCAACAACAACTACCTTGAAATATCCCCAGTTTGAGCGAGTTGGAGTGTACACCAGAGAGAAGGAGGAGGAGAGTCAAGGATTTATTGCTGAAAAGAGAAAAAAGCATTATCGCCCTTCCCACGTCCAGTTGTTAAAACAAAGCCAGATAGTATAAAAAAGCATTAACAATGAAAGTCAAAATTCCATTGTCTAGAAAAAAAAGTGCTGTTGACATTTTGGAGCACATCCTTTCAAGTATTTTTAATGAATTATTTCACTTTTTTAAAAAGAACTCTACAGTACTTGCTGTTTTTTAGCCAGCAAAAATTAACACAGACAGGGGAACCTGGGTGGCTCAGTGGGTTAAGACTTTACCTTCGGCTCAGGTCATGATCTCAGGGTCCTGGGATCGAGCCCCACATCAGGCTCTCTGCTCGGCAGGGAGCCTGCTTCCCCCTCTCTCTCTGCCTGCCTCTCTGTCTACTTGTGATCTCTCTGTCAAATAAATTAAAAAAAAACAAAAAATTAACACAAACAGCCCAGACGATCACATCAGAAAGATGCTCCTCATACATAGAGGTAGGCAAGTTTCCCTCGAAGAACCAAAGGCTGAAAGACGTTCATAGCAGATCCTTCCCTAAGCAATGCCTGTAGATAGTCATCACCTTGGCTGTTGGCGGTGCGGGTGGGCTGCAGGGCCTGGCAGTGCGAGGAGGGTCTCCAGGCACCCAGAAGCTTCCTGCCCTTGATGAACACTGGCAAGAAGGAGAGGTGCAAGCGGTGGCATCTCTGCTGGTTCTCCCCTGCCCAGGACTTGGGTTGCTCCAGGAGCAGAGTCCGTGGCTGGGTAGGAGGAAGAATTGTTTATGCCTGTGCTGTGCACAGACAAGGAGAACCTGCACCATCACTAGAAAGCGTGGGAAAATCGGGGTCTGGGTACACAAGCACATAAAGAAAGACCACATTTCTAAGCCAGGGTTTGCTAGGAGGGGCACCTGTGCTTCTTAGGGAGTTTTGAGGTCATTATAACCTCTCACTCTCGGCATCCTGGAACCTTTAAGAAATAACGATTAATGCCTTCCCTCCTGCTCTAGGTATTTACAGTGTGCCCTCGGGCTACCTAGAGAGGAGTTTGCTCTGGATGACAGTCAGCCGGAAGCCTCGCTCTTGCTGAACCCTGTGCTGCAGGCTGTTGTCTACACTGCAATCCGAACCCGCTCTGGACCCGGAACTCATCATTTATCCTTCTTCCTTTTCCCTGTTCAAATGAAAGTTTCATTAGGAAACGGAAGCCACGAATATCATTGGAATTTAAAGAAACAACTGGGATTTTTGCGAGGGGGGGAATAAAGGGGAGCTGACTCCAGTCTGGTCCCGAGTGATTCGATCAACATAGATTTTGGTCCCTCCTCAAGGACAGACGAGGGCTCAAAGCTGCTGTGGATTCCCGGAGGGACCAAGCCTCTAATATTCACTCTCCGGACCTAGAAGTCTCCTTGGATCCTTCACCTCCTCTATCCCATGATGCTTTTGGCCAGAAGCAGGTGCGTCAGCCCACACCTAGATAAGTTACATGGGGAGCAATCGTGTTGTCCTTTCCTGAGATTTCACCTGCTCTGTCCCTTGATGTAAACACCTTGTGAGACCGCTCCATGCTGGTTGACATTGTCTTTGCCTCAGTGTAAAATGCCCATGTTTTTCTGGAAGGCTCTTGGATATGCATGACATTTCTGAACATAACAGTGGGCTTGGGCCAGCAAGGAGGCTTTGTAAGAAAAGATGGGGTCACTGAAGCTATTTAAAAAAAAGAGAGAGAAAGACAAGAAAACCTCAGGCATTTTAATATGTTAAATACAGACCCAATTATTAATTCTAAAGACTTGTACAAACCAACCTAGTTGAAACTTTTTTCACCTTTTTCTGCCTTTTCCCCCCTTCTCAGAAACATTTAGACCTACCCTATGGCAATGACTATCGGGAAGTCTCTATCCTGTATATCAGGGTAGCACAAATAATTCAGCATAAAGCAGCCCAGTTCCTGTAGCCTGGCATTAGGATAAGTATATCTTAAGAAAGTTCTTATGCAGACTTGGCTTCAGGCAATAAAACGTCATAGACGTATAACTGTAGCAAGCGAAATTTCTTGGGAGCAAATTAGGCTGAAAACATCTTCTAGAGATGGCTAGAAAGGAATCGTACACCACCCCAAAATAAGGCAAGTTATGCAGTAAATGTTTCATTTATTGGCCTTCTTCCATTACTATTAGGGTTAAAAGACATCTTGTCAATAAGAAAGGTATATTTATGGAGGACTGATGTCTTTCGAAAGGCGGCTCCTGTCACAGATGCCTGTGCGGTAGTGATCTGCTTATGAAGGCAGGTGATGAAACGCTGTACAAATGGATACATCTCCCCATTAACCCTTGGATCATCAGGCATTATTGTCACTTTATTACCCAGACCTGTCATTAGCTGAAGCAAGGTGATCAAGCCAGGCACTTCAGAAAAATGCCAGAACAGAACAGTGCTCCTCAGGGTTTCAAGAAGTGGGGATGTGCCTTTCCATGTCCCTTGACAGGATCACTGGGGAAAAATAAAAGGATGCCTGTGAAGTGGGCCTTTTTTGCCTACCCCTTCCTCCTGCTAAAGCTGAAAACTCTCAGAGGTGTCTAATTTTTAGTGTTCCTATGTTGGCTCAGGGAGTAGCTTTCCTCAAGGTCCAAATAAGGAACCATCACCCACGCAGAACAAAAAGCAAACAGAAAATCTCACAGTGGAAGCAGGACTTCGGCTTCAAAACATTTCCCCATTTTATAGCTTCCTTATGTTTTCAGATTCTTTTTTTGGCTTCCCTCAGTCAGCACAGTCCCTGCATAGATAAGTCCAACACAGTGGGTACCGATCTTCCATCTTGGAACCCAGGTCTTAAAGGAAACATCACACGGGATACATAACACACACACGCATACGTGTACATGTCACTGTCGAGGGTCATTGAGTGGAATCTGGCTGAGCGGTTGGGGGAGCTGAGTGTGGCCGTCAACATGTATTCTCCACTTCCGGTGAGTTTTTCCCTAAATCCCAAAGCCAAACTTCCAACACGCTTTGTCCTCTTTGCTGGTGTGCTATGAAACTCTTAGCATAACTAGGGTGTGGGCTTCAACTATGGAATCATGAGACCCCTGAGTGTTAAAGAAGGACCCGGTCCAACCGCCTCATCTGTCAGGTGAGACAGTTCTCAGAGGACAAAGGTAACAGTTGGTGTATTTCCACCATCCCCGTCAAGCACATTCCCATTGGTTGGAGGGCACCTACCACTCCACCATGGCTCCCCCATAGGGAACCAATGCCTGAAGAATGATTTATATCCACTGAAACCTCCTTGCCCACTCCCCAATAGGGATGAACCTGTTCACTTAATTTTCAAGGGAAAATGCAGATGACTCATATCAACACACGTCCACAGGGACTGAATGGAAGGACAGCTGACGGGGAGGAGAAAACAGAGGAGTGAAGAAAGCAGAAGGGCAGTGGATGAGGAGGACAAGCAGGAAGAAAGAGAGGCTGAGGCACAGTCTCCTTAGAGTTTGGGACCTCGGCTGGCCCCAGGAATGGGCACTGAAGAAAGAGGTCATAGCTTCTTCACCACCCTGCTCCCCTCCCAATCTGCAAGACCCCTTGGCTCAGGCCAAAGTCAGAACTGGTCTGGTTTCCTCCCTGTGTTCTTTGAACCCCCTACTACTGGGGCAGAACTCATGGTCTTGTAAATCAGGAGTCATCTAGAGAGAGAAGTTGCCTCCACACCTGGACACAAGCCAACTGTTGTTTAAAATTCCACACTGAATCTATAAAATACATGTCCACATTGTGAGCCAACCTGACTTTTTAAGAAATGTATTATATTCCCCTGCTTTTTGCCAATTGCAATTCCACACCCTCTTCCTCCCCCACCTCCCACCCAGGCATCACCTGAAGCCCTTCCGGATACTTGGGGGTTACTGACCCTCTGAGATCTTGCAGGTCTCCCCAAGCCTTTTTATGGCACGAAGCAATGAAATTAAATGTGGCACATGTGCTATCATGGAATAACTTTTAATTGCTTAATTAAATCAGAGATTTAAAGGAGGAAAGATTCAAGAGTTTCCTTTGAATGAGAAATATGAGGGTATGCCAAAGTGGATAAGGTTACTAATCATTGGAAGAAAGCCGTTAGTATTTACATATGCTAAAAATGCAGGCCAGGACATTAAAAACAATAAGTACATGCTTTAAAATTTCCATTCAGTGTATTTATGAGCTTTTCTTATCCAGGTAGTCCTATAGAGGACATAGAAGACCTCATTATCCAACTTAATTCAGATCAGGGTTAGATTAAAAAAATAAAACTGCACAGGACAAAGAAATTGCCATAAAATTGAGTTACTATGAATGTGTTCCAGTTTAAGTAAATAAGCCCTTAAAACAGGCTTTAGGAAAGTCTCTGCTGTACACAGACGGACTCGGGCACACTAGGTATGCAGGTGACAATTAGCAAGTGTGAAAAGCTATGGTCATTCGCTAAATGTGTAAATCTGAAGGCAACCAAGTGAAAAGACCTACGAAAAGGAAACTGTTAAATCCATTTGTACATGGATTTAACAGTGAAGCATTTCATTCTTCATGTTTTTACTTGGTGTCTTGAAATAATCCCCTTTCTGTCTCCACTCTCCCTCTTAGAAACTGTGCCCGCCTTATTTATTTATGAAGTCTGAAGGTTAGTCCTACCTGCTGAGACTAATTAGCCCTGTGCTTTGTATCCTATGCAATCCTGTCTGATTAAATGTACACATTTGTTTTACTTCTTTTCTGGCTCCTTCTCACTCTACTTCTGATTTTCTGATTAATATTAAAGTTGGGAGTTACAGTGATTCTCCTCCGTAGACCCCCCCACCCCCATTTTATTTTGCCTGCATCTTTACTCTTTAGTGTGCTAATGTGGTTGTGAATTTTTCCCAGTGCAGGGGAATTCACTGGCCTTGTCAATCTTGGTATCATTATTTTTAGTAGACTTCTTTCTGAGACCTTAGCCTATAAAACAGTTTTGCTGAAACCCAAACTCTCTAAATATTACATGGCAAATTTGCTTTCTTTTAGAAACCTTAGGTGCTGATGGGCCAGTTGGAACGGATGTGAGTTTTTTTAGGAATTGGTGGGATAATTTAGTACATCATGGACTGCAGACCAACACTGTTCCTAACAGATAATTTGCTAATTCCTATTGATTTCTTTTTTTCTTTTTTGGCCCCCCCCCCCCCCCATTTCATGTTGTAGTTTCTGGTCCACTTCTCATCGGATATTTGCAAGAAAATGAGTGCTCCTGCTCCAACATCCAGGAAGACTATGTTTTGGGAGAGTCAGACCTTTTCCTCTTTAACATAATTCTGTTCCCCATTTTGTAGCAAATCTGCTCCCCAGGCGAGTGCCTAAAAACAACAATACCTGCCTCAAACCCCAGGTTTTCCACCTCCTCCCAGAGCTCTTTCAGCATCAGCAGTGGTTAGCAATTTCCTGCCAGAGCCATCTACATCTTGATTATTTGGCCGGTCTTTTGGGGATTTCATTTCACACCCCCTTGGAGAAAGATTCCAGCACCACTGATCCCAGGGGTTGGTGAACTTTCAGTTTTATTTTCCCTGGCGGTGTTAACGCCCAAACTTTTCACCTCCAAAGGCAGAAAGGACTTTGAATCCCAGCTCATTTCTTACCACCTCCAACGTCAGTTACCAAAGGAGAGGGGTGAAAAAAAAAGGAACAACACTTTACATTGAAAAGAACCACGTATTTTTCCTTAAGGATATTTTTAATGCCCCTGACTAACACTACAGTATTTGATTGTTTTTTGGACAAAAAGTCATCTTGGTATATTTACTCTAGTGAGACTTAAGATTTGATGAAATGACTCACTATTAATAAACAAAAAAGGGAGGGAAGACCTCGTGGGCTAATAGTTTCTTTCACTGCAGATGACCAGGAACTTTGCCCAGCTCCCCACTTCCCTAAGCTCTCTGAAAGTGGAGGGTTGATCTTTCTTTTTGACCACTTCTGTTAGATCCCCGCCCAAGGGTGGCTGATTTCCCTGCTGGATTAGCCACTGAGCGACACCCCGCCCCCCTGCCCCTTCCCCACAGTACTCTCCTCCTTTTCCCCTTCCTTAAGACTTATTTCTAATATTTCCGAAGTGCACTTTTTCTGGGCCTCTCCCCATCCCCGCCCCCCAAGTGGGCTTTCCTTCCGCCTTCCTCGGCTCGGATTCCTGACTCGGTCGCCACCCCCTTCCCCTCCTCTCCCACTCCGCATTGTCCTTCCGAAGCCGCCCCCCTCCCGGAGCGAGTCCTGTACCCTCGCCCAGACTCGCGGGCTCGCACCCACTCAGCGCAGGCCTTTCCCCCTGCACACTCCTCCCTCCGACTCTCTCCCCCCTCCTCCCCCGCCCCTCTCCTCCTCCTCCTCTCCCTCCTCCCTCTCCCGGCGCCCGAAAGGATCATTGTTAGCCGCCCCCGCCCCGCCCACCCCGGCTGTTTATTTATGCACACGTCACCGGGCCGGCCCCGCCCCCCGGCATCTCATTAAGCGAGTGTGTTCCTCTCGCCCTGTCAATAATCTCCGCTCCCAGACTACTCCGTTCCTCCGGATTTCGATCCCCCTTTTTCTATCTGTCAATCAGCGCCGCCTTTGAACTGAAAAGCTCTCAGTCTAACTTCAACTCACTCAAATCCGAGCGGCACGAGCTCCTCCTGTATCTTCGGCTTCCCCCCCCTTTGCTCTTTATATCTGACTTCTTGTTGTTGTTGGTGTGTTTTTTTTTTTAACCCCCCTTTTTTATTTATTATTTTTTTGCACATTGATCGGATCCTTGGGAACGAGAGAAAAAAGAAACCCAAACTCACGCGTGCAGAAGATCTCCCCCCCTTTCCCCTCCCCTTCTCCCTCTTTCCCCTCCCCAGGAGAAAAAGACCCCAAAGCAGAAAAAAAAGTTCACCTTGGACTCGTCTTTTTCTTGTAACATTTTTTTGGGGGGGGGCAAAACTTTTTGGGTTTTTTTTTTTTTTTTTTGCTTTTCTTCCTCCTTCATTTTTCTTCCAAAATTGCTGCTGGTGGGTGAAAAAAATGCCGCAGCTGAACGGCGGTGGAGGAGATGACCTAGGCGCCAACGACGAACTGATTTCCTTCAAAGACGAGGGCGAGCAGGAGGAGAAGAGCTCCGAAAACTCCTCGGCAGAGAGGGATTTAGCTGATGTCAAATCGTCTCTAGTCAATGAATCAGAAACAAATCAAAACAGCTCCTCCGATTCCGAGGTAGGAAAAGCCCCTCGGGCTGGTGGGGTCTTGAGTCTATTTCCTGGGCTTGGCAAACGGTGCCGAGAGGGGAGGAATCGGGGCCGGGGGCGCCGCGGGGCCGGGCGGGCGGCGTGTGCGCGCGGTGCCACCATTGCAGAAACTTGTAACCCTGTTTTCTCTCCCCCCCCAAACCCCTCCACCCCGCTGATCCTTTTTCTCCCCCTTCTCCCCCCTCTGCGTGGCGTTTGCCCCTCGCCCTCCCCACCTCCACCCCTCCGGGAAGGCGGAAAGACGGCCTCCGCCTCGCTCCGAAAGTTTCCGAGATAAATCCCGGGAAAGTTTGGAAGAAGGTGAGTACGCCCCGCGCGCCCCGCAACCGCCCGGAGCCGCCCCCCGGGCCCGCCGCCCCGCGCGCCCCGGCCCCGCGCCCCGCTCGGCCCGGCCGCGCGCCGGCCCTGCCGGGGCGCCCGGCTACTTGGGGCACTTTCTAAAAAGTTTCTCCTCGCTCTCTCCCGCTCGGCGCGGCCGCCGCCGTCCCCTCGCCGCCCCGCCATGTTAGCGGCCAAGAGGCAAGATGGAGGGCTCTTTAAGGGGCCACCGTATCCCGGCTACCCCTTCATCATGATCCCCGACCTGACGAGCCCCTACCTCCCCAACGGATCGCTCTCGCCCACCGCCCGAACCGTAAGTGCCTCCTCGTCCGGCCCCCGCCCGCTGCCCGCCCGCCCGGCCCCGCATGCGGCCCCTGCCCTGCCCCCTCCCTCCCCTCCCCTCCCCTCCCCTCCCCTCCCTCGCTCCCTCCCTCCCCGCCTCCCCCTCCCCGCCTCCTCCCCTCCCCGCCTCCCCTCCCCCGCTCGCGGCCCAGGCAGCCCGAAACTCTCCAAACTTTTCTGCCTTTTGTGGACTGGATTTGTTTGCACTTCGCCATGTTCTTGCTTTCAGTTTGCTGCCTCGTGATGTTGGGGAGACCTGTCTTTCCAAGCAGGGCTTTGTTGGGTTGTGGGGGGAAAGAGAAGAACTTTTTTTTTTTTTTTTTTTTTTTTTTTTGCGCTCTGATTCCCCCTCCCCCTGTGGTGGTGTTGTTTGTTTCACCCTGGGAAGACGATTGTGTGGCTCTTTCTTTTCGCTCGCTCTCTCTCCCTCTCTCTTCCTTCCCTCTTCTGTGGCGTCTTGGGTTTTCCCCGGTTAACCCCTTGGCTGCCGCTGCCGGGGCCCGAGTGACTGGGCTGCGTCCGACGCGCGGGGTAGAGAGTGGATTTTCCTGCAGGCGTTGGACTGGAGAAGTAGCGAGCGCGCGGAGCCCGGGGCCCTGGAGAAGCGCCTCGGCTTTCTCTTTCGGCTGGTTATTTATTTAGCTTTCTAGTGGCGATCGCTGGCTCTCAGCCCCCCCTCCCCCTTTCCTCTGGAAGGTCACGCTTCCCAGACTGGTCCCACTGCAAACTTGGGGGGCCCTGGGCTGGCTTTTCTTTGGTAACCCCGCAGGGCCGCGAGCGCCCTGGGCGCGGAGGCGGGCTCGGCTGCGGGGCGCGCTGGCTGCGGGCTCTCCCGGGCCGCGCGGAGTCGGGAGGCCCCTGTGACCGGGTTCTTGGTTTGTGTACAGCCGAGATGGCCTCTTCTGAGCGGATTCGATGTATTTCTAGGGAATTTTGGTGCCTTGGGGCTCATAGCCCGGTCTGCGTTCTCCAGCTTCCGAGAAGGCCCTCAGTGGGCCCTGGGTGGGGGGATCAGAGACCAGGGTTTGCCGGCCCAAGGGTGTGTAGAAGGTGAGGGAGGCCAAGGGCGCCTCTCCTTCAAGGGAGTGGGCTGCTTCTCGCCGGCCACCCAACTTCGGGGGGCCCCAGGGCGGCACCGGGTGCCGGCTTCGTGGGTGCTTCCCGCAGCGTGCGTTCCGCGCTCGCCCCTGACATTTGTATTAATAAGACTCATCCCCTTCTCCTGCCGGCCTCTGCCCCCTGCCCTCGCCCTGAACCCCTCCCTCCACCTCCCTCCCCCAATCCCACCTTCTTGTAAAAAGCCTGGATCGCCAATCTGTAGAGACAGCCTTTGGACGTTTGTGCCGGGTTTCCCGGGATTGTCATTTTGCACCTTTTCTGGTTTGGTCCCCTTACTCCTTATTTACACACACTACTTTTGTTTTTTCTTTTTCGGTAACTCGAGATAGCAATTTGAAATAATGTACCCAGTGTTCAGCAGCCGTGGATTCGGTTCTAATGGCCGAGGGCTGGCCGGTTGGGAGGCGATCCGATCTACAAGTGTTTCTAAGCATTAAAATATTAACTATCAGGTTTTACTTGTTTTTTGGGCCCTGGCAAAAAGGGCAAGGGCATGCCAGACCGGTCACTTTTTATGGCTAGGAAAGAGAAATAATTATCCCCCCTCCCTCGCTCCCTGTACCCAGGCTTCTGCATGCCTGGGAAGCTGGTAGAGCGTTTCAGCCCGACCTCCTCCTGCGGGGCCAGCTCCGCCAGGCTGCGGGGGCCGGGCTGTGGGGTTGCAGCTGTAGGGGAAGCACAGACCGGTTACGTTGTATTTTTCTTGGGAGCTCGTGGGCATCTTTAACCGGGAGCATTCGGCTCAGAATCAGAGAGGGTTTGTGTAGTGACCAACCCGACCAAGCCACATTCCAAAGTAACCCTGAGAATTTCTTACTCTCCTCCCCTCCCCCTTGGATGGATTCCTCTCCGGTATTATTTAAAAATCCACTTAGCCATCCGAAAGGCCATCTGAATATTGAGCTTTGATGGAGGGCTGCTTGGCCTTCTTGACTCTTTTCAGACTCCCGGTCTGACCGCTGGCGATCTTGCCCCACGGCCGCCTAACAACTTGAACAGTTGTGTTGTGCTGTAATTAGGAAACAGGGAAATGGTTAAAGGCAAGTAAATGATTTCCCGGTGCGAAAAGGAAGGCTCCCAACCCTTCGGTCCCCTTTGTGGGCATTATAGGAATAGACCGCTCCAGCTATTTTAATTGTGGACGTAGCGGGTGGCCTTGTGCTCTGACATCAGATGGAGTAGGAGAGGACATTTCTGAACTCAGTAGGCAGTTTTGAGATTTGCATGTCAAACACCAACAGACATCTTTGTGTGTGCTGCCCCTTCCTCCTTCCTCTCGGTTACCTGGGTTAGAGCCTGTGCTCCAAAATTAAAGTTATTTATTTAGGCCAGTAAGCAGAGCAGTAGAAATGGGGACGAGAGGCTGTTGCGTGTCACTTCTGACGTCTTCGATCAGAGGGCCAGCTTGCAATTTCAGATTTGATAACCGCTGCCGAGGGCATCTGTAGGCAAGATAGAGGTCTTTTCATGCTCCCCTGAAATTCTTAGTGCTTCATAGAGTGGGTTTTCAGAGGACAAGGTGTAAAGACCAGCTAGCTGGATGCTTCCTTTTCCGGACCCTCCTTGGTGGTGGTGTTTTTGCTGCGGTTTCTGTTCCTTGTTAGTGTACCTGTAAGCAGCTGCGTCCTTTAAAAAAGCAAACTCTTTGGATCCCTGATTTCTGCTTTTCTGTTTAAGAATGTAAAGAATTAAGGAGTGTCGTTAAATCAGCTATGATGAATAAAACATTATCTCAAGAATAATGCTTTAATTGCCGAAGACGCCATGAAGCTTGATAGTAATAATTTTATTTTAAAACGACAAAGCCTTCTGCATAACATTAATTTAGTCTTTGATACAGTAATAGGAAGGGCTTTTAAAAAGACAGATTCGAATACAAAACTGCATTAAGGAGAGAGGTCTGGTTAAGTAGATGGTAAGTGATAGAAGAGCAAATATTAGAACTGTGGTAACATTTGTATATTAAAGATAAGAGTGTTGTTACCATATTGAAGGTGATAGGAAAAAGTAAGTTTCACGTTTCTTTTTCCCCCTTGCCAAACGAGAAGTAGGAACAGGGTGGTCAGGATTCTAGTTAGGTCTGAGATTTCTTTTTAAGACTTGATTATCAGAGTTCTCGCATCTTCTTATAGCCCAAAGTTAGTTGGTTTTTTTTTTTTTTTTTAACTGAGCTGTTGGCTACTAGGTTGAACAAATAAATAAGCAGCATCTTGAATTCATTTTTGACCTTGGAATCCAGCATTTAAAAGAAACCAAGAGGGGCCTATTCATTGGAGTTTTATTAAGCGGGGCAAACATCTTCTCTTTCTGGCTTGTGAAAAATGGATGTTTTTTCCTCTCACTCAAACAACATAATCCTTTCTAATACAAAAGATTTAGACCTCGAGAGTGTGAAGGGTTAATGGTGGTCCTTCCCCGGTTGCTCTCTCACCCCCCACCTTCACCCCTGATTGTTTTGACAACACTTTTCAAAGTGTGACATTCCAAGCCCCTACATAACAATGTAATATTACTGTAATTACACAGGTCATTACATTTTAAATAGAGAACAATAAAATGCTTATCGCCCTGAAAAAGAACAGGTGTTCTTGCCCTTCTTTGGTATTTATGCTAATTGTTTTTCATCTCCTTCAGAAATATTTATGGCGAACATGTTTAGATTCCAATCTCAACGCAACAGCATTAATTCTGTGCTAATCTTTATAGGTTGGGGTTTAATGTCTGCAGTACGGATTATGGGCTCAACATGCACCCAATAAGTCATATTTTAATGATTATAAATTTAATACGCCAGCGCTTTGCAGTTTGTTGAAATTAAAGCTTTCTGAACCCCCACCCCCCCACCCAAACAAGCTATTAGGCAGCTGGGGGCCCGAAGTGCCTATTTGGAAGCAGTGTTTTTGGAAACTTTGGACTGCTTAAGGGAAGTAGCTTTTACTGATGCCCCCTATCTGATTGAGAAAAGATTTGGAGGCAGACAATCCCGGTTCTGGCTAGGAGTTTTCCACCTTGATTTTAATTTTACTGATACAGATTTCATTTAGAGTCACTGCTGGAAGCTGGTCAGCTTTCTGTTTCTTAGCAAGCTGTGAAAAAGTTACAGGAAGGTTTCCGGGGGCTGGCAGATTCAGAATGCTTTTCTGTTAGCAGCCCAGGATAACTGCAGTTCTGCGCGCCATTAAAAAAATATTTGCTTTAGAAAACTAGCATTTTAATAGTTGCACCAGAGGCTGTGCTTTCAAAGATTACAGTAGAAGCCTTTGCAGGTTTTGAATGCCTCCTCACATCCCACGAGGTGCCTGTGTGCCTGCAGAAAGTGCCCGGGTGCAACTTCTCTTACACACGCACAGTGGGTAAACGAGAAGGTATCTAAGAGGATTTTACATTTTGTCAGATGTTTCCCAACAGGGGCCCCCAAATCACATTAAAAATGCACTGTAGAGAAAGGACAGCTGCAAATTTTTGTGTGGACGCGTGTTTCTGGACCATGACTAAAACTCCTAGGACCTTTTCCCCAGCTGTCTGGAAGTTATGTGGAAGTTGGTTTATTGGCAGTTAAGTATGAGACAACCTGGATTTAGCAGAGGCTCTCTTCTGCACAGGAAGTAGATGACATTATATTGGGGGAAGGGAAGAGGCTGCAGGCAAGGAGTGATTTACTCCTTTTTTTTTTTTTAAACCTTGGCGTTGCCAAATAAATAAGCACTTTCCAAGGAAGTAGGTGTAAGCTTTTTAGTCTTGGTATGTGGAATTAGATAGCATCTTTAACCACATTTATAATTGTTCTAAGGTGACACATTTCAGAAGTTTTGAAGGGAGGGGTGAATCAGATTCTTGGAGGCTTTTCTTTTTGAAGGGGTGTGGAGCGTGGGCATCCGAGTTTCTTCTGGAGTGAATATTGGCAACTGTGTAAGTAAATCTTCAACTCTGACTTATAATTGAGCACATTTGTGAAGGAAATGGTTAATTTTACAACCAAAGGCAAACTTGCACCTCGACAGGTCTGCTGAAAGAAATGTGCCCTAGTCCTTTGCTGGCAAGCGCCACCGGGTCATAAATCCACAGGCTTTATTTACCGCCCATAACACTTATGAATGTTAAGATATTTGACGCCACGTTGGCCTTATAATATTCAAGGTCCGCAGACATTGGCAGTAGCTCAAATTTCTCTCACTAATTATAAGCAACGAGATGGGGGTTGGAGTGTTGGTGGGGGGAGCCCATCTCAAAAGCTGCCCTCCCCCCTTCCGTGACCCCCACCTCTACAATCCGAGCTTACTGAGACAGACACCCTCTCTCCTTTGGCAGCTGACTTGTACTTTTCCTCTAGGCTATTGTTATACACATTTATAAAGAGCACTTTCAGGGATGGAAATTCAGTGGGGGCTTTGCACAAATGCCTTTTTCAAAAGCAAAGTTGCTCTAGCTGTGTGCATCTTTCCTTGTCTTCTGGCTTCTCCTTTTTCTTTCTTTTCCTTTCCTTTTCTTTCTTTCCCTTTCTTCTTCTTTTTTTCTTTTTGGACCGTGTTGCCTATATTGTGCATATTTCCCAGAATACTTAAAGAAACCCGATACGAGAATCTTCTCTTTAATTTATATGATGTTCCACTGAGCTGGAAGGGCAGAAACACACGTTGCATGGTGCAGTAGTTAAAAAAAAAAAAAAAAAAGTTAGGTGGGCGAGGAGAGTTGATTAAAGGAATTTAATGGATGAGGAAAAAAAAAAAAAGTTCCAGAATTCATTGGGGAGGGTAAGGCCACTCATTTGGGAAAAGTACACTGTTATTTTGGTGGTGGTGGTGGGGGTGGGAGGCACAGAAAAGTAGCCAGGGAGGCAGCATAAATGCTTGATTAGGAAAGATTGGGAAAAATAGAAGATGGGATAGACATTTGGGCTTTGGGGAATGGCTTGATTGAAATTGGGGACTGGAAGTTTCTTATGAGAGGTGGGAGTACCATGGTGGTGGGAGCGCGGGCTGCTGTTAGAAAACGATTGCTTTGCTCCAGTCCCCACCTAAAGTGCTCTATCCAGCAACAGATATGTTTCCGATCAGTTATTTGTGTGAGGGGCCTGGGGCTGGGGCGTCTGTGGGGAGACCCCAAAGAGAGAGAGAAGGCCAGTCATCCTGCCGATTTTAATTAATTTATTTTTTTTAAAAAGTGGGCTGTTCCGGTGCGTGTGTTACAAGGGACCACATGGAAAAGGGGGAGTGGGATGGCGAGGTGCGTGGCTAAGTGTTGAAGGGGGGCTGACGGCTCTGTCATTGCTGGCCGGATCCTTCCCTCCATCCAACCCAAACTTAAAGACTGAGGCTGAAAGGTTTTATTTTCTAATCAATGGAATGCAGAAACTTACTAGCCCTCAGGGACAGCTATGAATCCCTTAACAGCTCATTACAAAGATGGGGCAGTGGGATCCATGAACGGGTTATCAGCCGTAGTGTTCTTCAGTGTTCCCAGGATAGGTTGTTCTTCCTTAGGCACATCTGATTTCGGGCTGGTCATTCAGTCTGTTATGTTTTATCTTTCTTCTTGTTGTTGTTGTGAAGTAGCCCCAAACAGTTCTGTTTATAGGGGTGGGCAGGGCTAAGGGCTGGTATTAGTGGGGATCAGCTCTGAAGGAGTTAAAATTGCTTGCTAAAGTTTGGCATCATGAAAATAAATTTGAGGCCTGGTAGGCATTAGCAGGGCACAGCACATTTACAGAGCTTAATTAGTACGAACTGTAATTGTTCATGGTCTGCCAGAAGAAGTAATGTTCAGGAAAAGTGGAGTCCCTTCTCATGCAGCCTTCAGTTTGAAACCGATAAATCACTTGCATATTTGTGTAGTGATTCAAATGGAGCTAGGACCTCTCCCATCCCAACATGTGGTAAATTGTAAAGTCAATGAATTGCAGATGTAGGCTACGGTGAGATTCTCCCAGAAAATGCAGAATGAATGGGAAAGAATGATGCTATAAATATTTACTGAGAAGATAACTAGGGCCCTGCGTGCTGGGCCAATTACGATGTACTAAATATATTAGCAAAATGCTTAAAAAATTGGGAGGATTTGTGTGGGTCTTCGGGTGGGTTGGTTTGTTTTGGAAAGTAAAATAAAAGGCGTGATGTTACTGTCTTGTCAGTTTTATTAAGCCCGAGTCACAATGGCAAACCCAGGGAAGGACACATGAAACCCACATTAATGCAAATTAATTCGTTATGAGTTGCAGAGCTGTGACTGCTAAGTGGAGTAATGATAGAGCATCATTTTAAGAGTGTTAATGTAGCAACTTCTAATGAAAAATGCTGTGTTAGGAACATGTCTCAGCACCTTAGCCCACGTGTTTTTATATGCTAGAAATGCATTTCATACAAGAGCAGGAAGCTTGATTCACGTCATACCCTCCCCTCCCCCTGTTTAAGAACTTTAATTATGTTTTGATGTTTAAAGAAAATCTTCTGGTTTTTCTTCAAAAATCAGCCCAGAAATGCCTATCACCAGAACCAAGTTCAACTTTTCTTTTCTTTTCTTTCTTTCTTTTTTTTTTTTTTTGCATCAGATTGCAACACCGAGCAGAAAAACAATGGATGTAGCCACCCCCCCACCCCCGCCCCCCCATAGACCTACATCTATAACTTTCTTGAAGTCATTTTTTTCCCTCCTTTTCTTTCGTGGAGGATTTTGGTCTCAGGCAATGTTGCAAGTCTTCTCTCCGCACATGCGAGTAGGTGGATGTGTGTGGAAGCTGTGAAAGTTAATGACCGTTCTCTGACTCATACCTGATGGTTTCAGGTTGAGGAAAAGAAAAGAAAAATTAATGAGGGTAAATAGACCTTGGATGGAACATCGAGACAGTGGGAGAGATTGTTCCTGTGTCTAAAGGCATGCGTTTCGTTGCAGCAGAATTTCTGAAGGAGAATGCCAGGAAGTGAAAAGGGGACGCCTTTGTTAAGTTGTTGTTTTAGGACCGTACAAACGTTCAGTGTCGGATCTGGGGAGGAATGTTTAAGCCGGTATGCCTACCAGTCAGTGCTGGTTTTGCTTTCCTTGCAGAAGTTAGAGGCCCCCTTGGCACTTTTTGGAAGGGCAGTCAGTAATCCAGAGTCCTGGTCTGAAGTTTATTTCCCACTAAATGGAAGAGGTTTGTCGCATAGGACAAGGGGTGCTGTCTGGGTCCTGAACAATGACCGATGATCTAAGAAAGACTCTTGGATGTATGAACAGCAGCAAACATATGCTGTCTTTTAGGTTAATGATGTGGGAATCAAACATCGGGCGGCTCCTGGTGGGAGCTACAGGGTAAAAGTGGACCCCAAATCCCCCAGGCCAAAACCTTTTAAAAGGGGAATGAATCTGGATTTTTTTTTTCTTGAAATAAGAAAGAAGGCCAGGTGATTCATAAAACCGAAAATAAAGCATAGGCTCTACCTCTTCCCAATTTAGTGGAATGAATAGGTCTAAAAAATTAGTCTTTATCGCACTGGAAGTTCACTTAGTGTTGGAAAAACCAGCACAGCGTTTAAATTACTTTCTATTTAGTCCCCTTTGTGGGGGAGACCTCTGTGGTTGTGAAAGTAGTTTTCCTTTTTCTCTCGTCTCTGGATATCTCTGATGTCTTGTATCTGAAACATCAAATTAAGAGCCAGTAGTAGTGATTAGAAATAAAACAGGAGACATCAAGATATGGTAATAATATGGGAAGGAGTTAATTGTCAATTGTTGGTTTTTTAATTGCTGGGCAATTGTGCAAACCTGCGCCAAGCATCACCCCATCTTCGTGGTTCTTCCTCTGGACAAGTGAAGGCCAGATCATCTGGGGGTGTTCGGGTAGGTGGGTGGGCTTGGCCATTGTAGACAAGCACACAGGAAGGGAAGGTTTATTTTGTTGGAAGTTTCACGGGAAGGAATTAACTGGAAAGGGCCCTGGAATTCTCACTTGGTGGCACCCCAGGGAGGCGCCATGACGGGAACATGGTACATGTCCATGGTGTAACAGCTACGCTTGCTGGCAGAGGAAGTGACGGAAGGAAGTGACGCGGGGTGCTGCAGGTGACCAGGGGCAGGGTGGCCCCAGGGGTGGGAGCCTGTGGCAGCCTGCTTCTAGAACTCAGGTGAGCCTTGTGCTGGATCTCTCCACCTCCCTCCCCTCATCTTCTGGGGAAAACAAAACAAAACAACAAACAAAAAACCCTGCCATCTCTTGTCCTTGCCTTCCTTAGAGGTTTTTTTACAGAGAGAGAAATAAATTCCGTGTGCCAAGTTTTTCTGGGTCCTTGTATTTTGTCTTTGTCTTAAAAAGCTAAACTATAACGAACAAGGCATCTTTGTGTTTTACGGAGAAGCATAAAGCCTTAGAAAGTCTGTGCTTAAGAAACTAGTCTTTGGGAAAAGAGGGCATGGAAACCCAAAGGAGAAACAAGAAAATTATTCTAAGTCTTTGTCGCTGTAGCTCGGGGAGGTTTAGCTCCAGGTGGATCCCAAGACAGTGATTACTGGCTAGGAGCGAAGATCTGATTGGAGGTTGTGCTGTGGGTATTTCTGAGCTGGTCCAGGTGGTTCTGTGTGGCTAGACACCTGAGCAGGGAAGTCACATTACTTGGGGGTGTTAGGATGGGGTGTGTGTGTGTGTGTGTGTGTGCTTGTTAAATTAACTTGGTCGAGCTAGATTCCTAAGGACCTCGCAGCTGCATTTTTACTCTTTTAATTGCAGCATTCTCTCTGGGATTGTGTTGTCCGGGTGGTGATTGGACGCAAGGATTAAGAATGGAACCGGACAAGTGAAAATTGAATTTGGATTAGCCACAGTTTCATTAATTTATTCATAAGACTGTGATTATATGAAATTTTGTTTCCACGACATATCCTGAGTTATCAGGTGTCCATTCAATTTTAATTGACAATCTGAGATTCCTGTGGTTACCCTGAGTACAGATTGCCTAGGGGCTCTGCAGGGTTTGTGGGAAGAAAAGCTTGGACAAGTTTCCATTAAGCTCTGAATCAGGCAGTTGGAAAAGCGGAGAATAAAACCCTGCTGAAAAGGGGGACACGTTGTTACTGTTGCCTCTTGACTTAGAAGGAGGATCTCACCCCTCCTCCCCAAGAGCCGCTCTCCAGCCAAGAATTCCAAACTCGCAGAGGAACCTGTCCCTAGCACAAAAGTTGTTTTAAGATGATGGGGAATTGTCACACAAATTAGTGCAATCACTGTTTCCTGACTGACAGTTTTCACAGAAAGGGCAGGGGGGCAAAGCGTGCAATTTCATCTTTTCCTGCGATTCACTTCGGTGAACTGTTTCTGAGTGTGTTGGGGGCGGGCTGGAGGGGGCATTATCTCCACTTGCTCTGGGTGCATCTTGTGTTGTTTTGGGGAGTGCGGTTCAATCACTGCGCTTTGACAGGTAAGAGAAAAAAAATATTTTTTGGCCTCATCTGTATCGTGCCCCCTTTCAACATTGATTAATATGTTTTGGGGGAAGACGGACTCATATGTAGACAGTGTTTTGACTGTTTATCTGGTATAGATAAAATGATCTCCGAGCCCACTGTATGCCAAAGTGGGGACTTAGCGCCTTTCCCACGAGCAATAAAAATGTAGACTTTTAAAATTTGATCACTTCTGTGTTGTGTTTATTTTGAGTTGGTTCAAAAGTTCTGTGAATTTCTTTGTTTTTTATTTTTTTCTTTCATCCCCCCCCCCCCCAAAACCTGTGTGGACTGAATGATTTTTCTTGTAAGGACCAATATAGAAAATGATCGGATCTGAAGCCCCCTTGCAAGCTAGATTACACTTTGTCGTGATAAGAGAGAAGTGTTCTGGCAGAGAAGTGTTCTGGATCGGAGCTGGAATAGCAGTAGGAGTAGCAGTGGTTTGGAATCTCACGGATGCCCATTGCCATGAGAGGAATGGGCAGCTATTTCCCAGGGCCATCTGATTCCTCCTCATTTGTTCCTAAATTGCAGAGTGAAATGCATTTTCAGATACCGTTGAGATCCTTTAGTGATTGTTGTATTGTTTTTAAGATAAACCAGCAGATGGTGTTTGTTTTGCCTATCTGTAGGATCCCAGGGTCAATGAGTATTTTTGGGGGAAAGGAGAACTTGGTGGGGAAGCTCAGCTTTCTGTCCTGTTTGGGGACGGCTCACGTCTTTGAGGAAGAGTCTGTAGGGTTGCAGGGCAAAAGGCCCAGGAGGGACATCACCTCGTTGTGCAGAGTCTGAGGGAGCCAGGGACCAGCATTCACCCAGGGTCCGCTGATTGGGTGGTCCTTAGAACACTCGGTGGCTCTTTGGCCCTGGCTGGCTCCCTTCTTGGGGAAGTGTGGATTCCTAGAGTGCAGGCTAGAGAGGTGTTCTGGGGCTGATAGCTTAGTCATTGCAAGAGAATGTATTAAGGCTCTGGTGACCCCTGAATTCTGCCTGCCACATTCGTTTTCCCCAAAATATAATTGTGTTTATAGGAGCAAGTGTCCAGTGGTTAGAATGGTGGGGAGCTTGTACCTGTTGTAGTCTCGTGGCTGCTCACAATCCTTTCTCACAACCTTTCCTCTTGCCTACGTGTCGCAATTCTGATGACTTTTGCAGCACACAGTTAATTTTTCTGCAGCATCCTGCGCAGCACACTGGCGTCCTTTATGTTTTAATGGGCATCCGTCTTTCCTTTTCATGTCATTGATTCTCACTCCTGGCCCCCTCCCTCTCCCTTTTGCTTATTGAATAGGTGCTTTTTTTTTTTTTAAAACTTTACCTTAGATTATTGTGATCATCTTATCCATAGCAACAAATAAAAATACACAGGTCTTGATTGAATGCCAAGGCTGCAGTTCAATCTAGGAAGGTTTGTCTGCTATTCATAAACTGCTTAAGATGTTTTCTTGTAGTTTGTGACATAAGCAGAACGCTTTGATTTGGTTTCTTTCTACAGCTCCATTTTCAGTCCGGGAGCACACATTACTCTGCGTACAAAACGATTGAACACCAGATTGCAATTCAGGTAGGAAATGCAAGAGATCCTGAAGCTTGAATTGTCAATATGTAGGTCTCTTGTGTCTTTTATTCTCTGCCCCTTTCCCCAATCTAGTTGATGATGATGGTGGTGGTGATGGGGATGATGGTGGTTGGTGATGGGGATGATGACGATGGTGGTGATGATGATGGTGGTGATGGGGATGATGGTGATGATAGTGATGATGATGATGGTGGTGATGGTGGTGATGATGGTGCTGATGGGGATGACGGTGATGATGGTGGTGATGATGGTGGTGATGGGGATATGGTGATGATGATGATGGTGGTGATGATGATGGTGGTGATGGGGATGATGGTGATGATGGTGGGAATGATGGTGATGATGGTGATGGGGATGATGGTGGTATATTGGTAGTGATGACAATGGTGGTGATGATGGCGGGGATGATGGTGATGATGGGGATGGTGGCGATGGGAACAATGATGATGATGGTGGTGATGACAATGGTGGTGATGATGATGGTGGTGATGGTGATGATGGTGCTGGTGGTGGTTGATTCAGTGGGGGAGGTGGGAAGCAAAGAATCAAGCAGAAACGCTACCAAAGTGATTTAAAGATTATGGAAAGAGGAGCCTGTGGTGGTTTTTGTTAGGTTTCTTGGTCAGGAGTAATGGGCACACACACCCCAGCTTGGCTCTTGTTTTTGGCTTAGGGAAGAATCTTCATTTGGGTGTGAGATGAGGTGGCCAACTGTGAACTGGAAGAATTGGGCAAGGGAGGGGGTGGAGAGGGAGAGGAGGTTGTGACAGCCAGAGAGTTGTTTCCGGTGGACCCAAATCGTGTTAAGTGGTGCTAAGAATATCGCTTTTGACCTGATCGTCCTGAAATGTTGATTTCTCTTGGACCTGTTGATATATGTCATTAAAAGTGCTGGAAGGGAGAGGTGACAGATCCCAGCTTCTGATGAGTGTCCTGTTTCCTGCTCACGTAGTACTTCCATTCTCTTAAATCCAAAGGCTAAACAAATCACGGACTAATATAGACTCGGAGCTGAACTGGTGCCAACAGAATGCAGGAGTGGAGGGAGAGCAGACTAATGTAATTGTTGTCCGTCTGCTTTGCCTGGCTTTGCCAGGATGGATGTTACACATGGTGCAACTCATGGTTCTGAAACTTCTTGCGTGTTCTGGTTTAACCCTTTGAAGAGAGGCTTTTGAAACCTGTTGCTGTGATGTTGGATTCTGGCTCCAGGTCTTCTCTTCTTGGAAGTTGATGTCAGTTGGTTGAATAATTTCTGTTGTTCCATTGCACTTTATCTTGTAGTCATCCCTGGCAGATTGTGTGTGTGTGTGTGTGTGTGTGTGTGTGTGTGTGTGTGTGTGTATGTATGTGCGGTTTCACCAAACTAGAGCACATCGCGTCTTGGTAGCTCTGCTGTTTCAAATCTGCATCTTCCTGGATAAGACATAGCCACGTGCCCCAGCTAAACCGTGAATTCTTCCCCTAGTGCACAGTTTGGCCTTGCAGACATTTTTTGTTCGGAGGATTCCCTAATATTTTTGTACTTCCTTCAAGGCAACAGGAACTTATTTTTAAAATATTTTGTGTACGTCTGCAGCATGCTGCCAATCTCTCTGTGCCTTTGAGGGGGAAAACGCGATCTTGATTTTTACCCCTTCACCCCAAATGTTTTCAAGCCTGATGTCTTGAACTCGCTGTGCAGTTGTTCCTGCCGGCGCATTTCCTCGTGGACCCTTCTTCCTTTTGATTAGTGGCGTAGTGAGCCTTGCTTCCAGAAACTGGTTAGATGGGGAGCAAGCCCAAACCCCAAGTCTTGATGGGCGGAGGGAAGCACAGACCAGTGTCCTGAGGCCTGCTACATCCAGTGGAGTGCTGGAAAATCATGTTGCCCGGGGTGGGAATTGTTGAGGTTGAATAGCATAGTGATCCCTATCTTGGTGTGGAAATGCTGGCTGGGGCCATGTCACTGGGAGACCGGCCGAGACCAGAGCAGCTGTTGTGTCTTTACACCCGCTGCTGAAGCGTCCCTTGTTAGACCGAGCAGGTCGTCTTTCTCCAAACCACCTGGCACAGTGCAGGCCATGTGAAGCTCTTTCTCAGGAGGAAGATGGAGTAAATTACAGACCTCATTGTTTGGAGGACTGAAACCATTACTATCTCTCCATGAACAGGTAGTATTGTTCTCTCCTGGTTCTGTTTGCGAAGGCTTGATGCCCATGGGGGCAAACAGAGAGACATTTTATTAGAGACCCAGCACTGGCATGCTCTCAGAGTTCATTCTCCCCCAATCTCTGCTGGACCGGGAGGAGGCCAAGCCAAGTGGCATCTAGCTGTAATTGTAGTTTGATCATCAAAGGATAAGTGGCAGAAACCAGAAGAAGCAAAGGGAGAAAAGGGGAAATCTCGGACACAGAATTATACCCCATGTGTGTGGCAGCCTGAGTGCAGTGTGGGGCATAGAGATGAGGACGGTACTGCTTTGGGCTAGAACAGAGCTGATGGTTTCCTTTTGCGTCCTCCAGCATAAGGCTTACATGCAGTGTGATTGTTGGAGCAGAATTTTCTTTCCCTGGAAACTTAAAACTGCTTCACCTTAATAAATACTGTATCTCAATATGAGCTGAGCTTGTTGCCCTCCTAAGCTACATCCTAAAATAAACACGGGTAGTGTGACACCTTGCATCACATGGGACCCATACCCCTTTCCTTTCCCAACCCCTGCGGTCTCAGGCCTTGGCCAAGGTCACCGTTTATATGAATGACCTCCGAGTGAGTCTTCGGCCACGTCCTGTTCTTGGGAGAAGTTTGGGCACAATATCCATTGCCGTTTGGAGATCTCCCCCACTTTTGACCATTTCCGAACAACTCTCAGCTTTGAAAAGACAAGAGCAACACAAATGGCCCTACTCTCCCGAAGCAGTTAGCACTGGAATGACCATTAACAGACCTTAAAAGAAAAAAAAAAAGACATAGTTATTTGGTTCTACTGACTTTTAAAAGTTGGACTGAAGTATAATGTAAGCATAGCACAGTACACAGGTCTTTAATGGAGATGGATGGACTTTTACACCCGTGAGCGTGCATGAACCATCTCCCTGACCAATACATCTTGTGGAGTTGGAACAGTTTTTCTGTAAAGGGCCAGTTAGTAAATATTTGAGGCTTTGCAGGCCGTATCGTCTCTATGGCAGTGACTCAACTGCCATTGTGGTGTAGAAGCAACTGAAAATAATACCTAAAGGAATAGATGTGGCCTTGTTCCAATAAAACTTTATTTATAAAATCAGACGATGGCTGGATTTGGCCCACAGGCTGTAGTCTGCTGGCCCCAGAGAGAATATTTCCAACTTCCCAGAAGTCTCACTTGTTTCCCTCCTGTCCCAGTCGTCTGCCTACCCCCTCTTCCATGCTGCCCTCTTACCCCCACACCACTCCGAAATCTCACCACAGAACAGTTTTATCTATTGCCATGTGTTCGTTGTACCTGTTTTTTAGTTTCATTGAAATGGGATTGTACAGAATGGATTGTCTCATGTCTGGCCCCACTCAGCATTCTGTCTGAGTTATATTCCTGTGATTGTATGTAGCAAGAGTTTGCTTTTTTTTTTTAATTGCCATTAGTATTCAACAAGGAGTATGACACAATGCACACATCCTTTCTGTGTTATTGGATTTTTGGATTGCCTCCAATTTTTTGCTGTTATGAATAAGATCCTAGTAACATTCTCACCCCCATCCTTTGGAGGAATATGTGTGTCCATTTCTGTTCTTCGTATCCAAGAGTGGCCTTGGGGAGACACGGGGTAGTGAGTGTTTAGCTTTGCATCTATCTTTGGAGAGAGGTTTGAATGCCGGATTTCAGGTGTCGTCACCAAAGTGCCCTTGGCTGAGTGTTTCTGGGTGTGTGGGTGATACAGAGGAGGAGAGGGTAAAGTGAGCTAGGTGTGGTCGGAGGCCAGTTCGCCCTCACACAGCCCCTTGGCTTTTGGCCCCAGTTCCTAGGAACTCCTCCCACTGTCTCCATTAACCTGGGAAGGTTTTGCAGGCAGAATGCAGAGCTGGACTCGCACACTGTAGGCGCTTCCCAGAGAAGGTGGATGAGTGTTTGCGCCTCCCTCGTGCCTCCCCGAAGACAGCTCTTTGGAGACGCCTGTACTCATCATTATTCCAGCCTGAAGAGCAGTGTTGTCATCAAGGTCAAGACCCGCAGAAGAGATTTCCCTTGGTTTTCAGAAGGGCTACTTCAGAACCAATTAAGCCTTTGTTTTAAGAGTATTTTGGCCAAAGGTTGATGTTTTAACACCAAGTCAGATGTGATTTAGGAAAAAATAACTCCACACACAGCAAAAACAAACTGTGTAGACCTTTCATGGTTGTTTTCTTTTAAGATGTGAAGTGGTTTGTCCGTGTGTGCGCGCGCGCGTGTGCATGTGTGTGCACACACACGTTTGTGTGTGTGCACAAAGACAACCAGGAGAGGCTCCAGAAGAAATGGACCATTTCATTTGTTTACACAGCTGAGCTGCAGAGACTTTGCAGTGGGTGTTGCTCTGCCTCTTGCCCTCAGGCTTTTGCAAGTTCGCATCTGAGCTTTACCAAAGCATATCCCTTCTGCTTGGTCTTAGCGCTCACCTGCCGTGACTCAGTAAGGCCCCAAGGACCCTCCTCCAGGGCCAGCAGTGCTTTCTGAAGTCAAGGAGGCAAAGATAGAAACTTCAGAGTGTCCTGGCTCCCTCTTGGCCCCTTATTCCTCGATGTGAACTTGACATTTAGTCTCGTCCATGTTTTAAAGTTGTTAAGATTCCAGATGTCCTGCGGGTTGCAGCCCACCTCCTTGTGTAGGTGGAGGTGGACCCTTGGCATTTGTGATGAAAATGGCCAGAGGTTAGTACCCGTGGGTTTGGCCAGAGTGTTTGCAGTAACACAATCCCCGTGTCTGATGACGGTCTCTTGTGTTTTGGGCCTGTGCTCTTGCCATGGGTCCCACGGCCTTTCAGTTCTCAGGACGATTTGGTTCAGGGGCAGATCCGGGCTAAGTGGGGGGACTCCCAGAAACAACTGTGGTTCTTAGTGTAGTCACTGCCTCAGTTTTCCGTCACTCCGCCTGCCGCACCTGGCTGCGGGATTTCCTGCCTGCTTCCCGCAGAGAGTGAAGTGTGTGTGCGCGTGCAGGTGCCTGGGAGAACGCAGGAGACACGGATGGCATTTCACCAGGGTAGTTTGACAAAGCCTCTGGATGCCAGGTCTCTTATTCAGAAGGTTCATTCATTTGCTGCAGTGGTGAGTTGTAGGCTAATGGTCTCATTGAAGTCCATACCTCAGAATATACATTCATTCATTCAGAAATATTTATGGCACATTTAGTGTGTGCCAGGCCCCTGCAGAATTTGCAGTGAGCAAAACAGACAAAACCCCCTTGTTCCAATGGAGCTTAAATTCTAGTGATGTTCTCAATGCTGATTTGTAAGCACCCCGTTTCCCTGGGTCTGACCGAGCAGGCTTTGGGTGCGGTCTGGGAGTTGCATTTTTAATCAGAGTTTGGATTTTCAGCCTATTTCAGTGAGAATTGCTGCCCTACAGTCTTTTGAAATCAATCAGTCGATCATTTATCGGCTGCTCAGCGCCAGCTTAAAATTGAGGGCTGGCCAAGTGCTCAATTGGGATAACTTTTTCTCATTTTGAGTGAGAAACTAGATCGCCTGGAGGTTCGGATGAGCTCTAGGCCTTTGCTTCTCCATGGTTCTGTGAAGAGAGCCAGATACTCGCAAGCCTCAAGAAGAGGCATTTCTTTGTTTATGCAAGAGTAGCTCGGACGATAATGTGCCTGGTCTTCGGGGCCAAAGGCGGTAACAACAGTTGATAATAATAGCAGCTTACGCTTTATTGAATTCTCCTGATGCCTTGGGTCTGGTGTTAAGTGCCGCATATGAATTATTTATTGATTCTTCATAACAACACAGAAGGAAACCCAAAAGATGTAGTTACTCTTATTAGCATCATTATCTCCCGTTTTGTAAATTCGGATACCACAGATATTTTGCCTAAGATCAAGGAATTAGGATTCAGACCCCGGCAGTCAGAGGGAGAGAGATTATACACGACACAGCTTTATGCTAACTGCTGTCTGTGGAAGATAATGCTCGAGGGTCCCGGGGTTTCCTTAAGTCACTGGCCACTGACCAGCTCTCCGGGCTGTACACGAAGGAATCAGAGCTGGGAACTGCTGGAAAATACAGAATCCTAGGTTTCACTCCTTGAAAATTCCCGTTCATTAGGCCAGCTCAGTGTTTCACAGACTTGAGCAAGCATCACCTGGAGGGCACCTTGGTTAGATGTAGAATATAGCCCCCCCCCCCCAATTTTAGTTCTGTGGGTCTGGGGTTGGTCCAGACATTTGCAGCTTTCACAGGGTTTCAGGTAATTTGGATGCCCCCATCTGGCTAGAGCGCTCTGAGAACATCTGGGCTAGGGCACTGGTCCCCTCTGACCGAGGCTGCACGTCACAGTCCCTAGGGGAGCAACAGAAACCATGATCAGGCTCTGCCCCAGCCCGCCTGGATTGGGATCTTTAGGGATTGGGGCCTGGACATCCCTGTTTAAAAAATTATTTATTTATTTGTGGAGAGAACAAGCTGGCAGAGGAGCGGGGTTGGGAGGGAGAATCTTGAGCAGACCACCCAGACCGTGGAGCCTGACTCGGGGCTCGATCTCACAACGACCCTGAGATCATGACCTGAGCTGAAACCACCCAGGCGCCCCTAAGGTCTCTTTTGAAAGGCAATGAAAATGAGGTACAAAGAGGTGATTCGTTCGTCTGAGGGCCCGCCGCTGGGTGGAGGCAGGGCTGAGGTAAGAATCCAAGGAGGCCAGCGTGGCTGTGTGTCTGTCATTCAAGAAGTTACCATCTCCTTCAAGCTCATAGCAATTGTATTATGTTGACCAGATACAAGAAAACAATCTTGCTTTAAGGCTTTTACTTATATCTTTTTTTTTAACTTCTAAGTGTTCTAATTGTATCATTGTATTTGTAGGAGTTGAGGTATTTGTATCTGTTCATTCTCCACCCCATTATGGCCCCTCCAGCCCGCCTGCGTGGCTTGGCTTGTATGTGAGCTGGTAAGGATGCAAAGAGAGGGTCTGGTAGTCCTGGACTGCAACAACCCAAAAGGATGAACACAGCTCTCCATCAGCCACGTGTGGGCCTCGGAGGGGCCATAGCAAGTAGTGGAGACGTCTGATCCGTGGCCATCAGCTCGCTGTAGGTTGTTGGTAACTGTTTGAGAGGTTGTGCTTTATCATACTTTTTAAAAAGTTCCTGAGAATCATGAGGCTGTTTATGTTTAGTGAAGCACAGAAATTTCTTTTTTTAAAAAAAAGATTATTTATATGAAAGGAAGAGAGACAAGGTTAGAGACAGGGAGCATGAGTCGGAGGCAGGGGGTGGGCAGGGGGAGTGGCAGAGGGAGAAGCGGACTGTCTACTGAATGGGAAGCCCTACTCGGGGCTCTGTCCCAGAACCGTGACCTGAGCCGATCTCAGACCCTTGACCTACTGAACCACCCAGGTGCCTTGAAGCACAGAAATATGTAAGTGGGTTGTGGCTTGCATGTGCAGCCTTGTCAAGCTTAGCACTTAATTTGTCTCTGGCATTTGGTTTGGTGGCATGATATCAAATCCTGATTGGACAGATAAGTGGTTGCGATTTTTTTTTTTAATGATTTACCTTGAAATCTCAGCACATCCTTCAAGAAGACGTGGCAGCAGTCCATTACTCCTGAAGGTTCCACCAGAACCTTTGAGTGGCTCTCAGTGTGCTTAAAATTTGGTGAATAATACTATAAATAAATAATACTATAATACTATAAATTTATAGTATAAATACTATAATAATACTATAATACTATAAATACTATATTAATATATACTATAAATTTATAGTATAAATACTATAAATTAAAACTATATAAAGTTTAAAAGCAGATACACGTACTATATAGCTTTATGTCTATAACATGTTATAGAAAGAAACATTAGAATCCAACATTTGTGGACACTTAGAAGTATCTTCATAAAACCCCTGGTTTTTAAGAGATGCACCTGGAACCATACTTGGTTATGCCAGATTCTCCACCGACGGAGGCCTGCCCTGGGAATGGCCGTCTCTTTGCCATAGGCTGGTGGTGGGGGTGGACGTAATGGGATGGCTCAGGCCATGTCTCTCCACCTCAGCACTGTTGACTACTTGGGCCAGAAAGTTCTCATCTCACAGGGGACTGCCCTGTGCGTTGTAGGGTGTGTGTTTAGCACCATCCCTGGCCTCTAGTGTTTTCCTGCCACTGGCACCTGTTACAAATGTCTGTAGACCTTGCCAAATGTCCCCTGGGAGTCCAGTCCCCTCGCCACCCCCGTCGAGAACCAGAGGTTTAGTACAACAGTTGGAAGCATGCGCCCTGCCACGGAGACTCTGCTGGTAGGACCTCTGAGTTTGAAAGGGACCAGGTACAAGAGGAAGTGGGTGGGTTCAGCTCCTGCTGCTGGCAGGTCCCATAACCCGGGTTTGGGTCCCAGTTCCATCAGGCCTCAGTTTCCTAACCTGTAAAATGGGGATCGTGGTCATACCTGTTTGCAGAAGGCAGTTGGGAGAAGGAATGAGAGCTCAAGCGTGTGGGCAGGCAACCATGCACAGAAGAGCCCTGAAAAATACAGGCCGCTCTTTCCTCTGCCAAGAACTGTGTGAGATCCCTGTTTGCAGGTTTAGAATACGGCTGCGCCCGACACGCATTGTATATTTTTTACTTCCTGTCAGAAACCTCACACATGATAAATTTGATAACCTGGACTATCTTTGCTGCGTAACAAAGATTTATGACTCCTGTTGGTTGCCGCTTGCGTTTCTCTTGTGTCACTTCAAAATTCTGCTTGGTCCTTGTAACATTTGACTAGAAGCTAAGCCCTTCTGAGATTGTGTCTTTCTCATCTTCACATCCCTAGAGCACCTTGCAGAAACGCCTAGGACGTTGCACGTGGACAACCGGGGGTGTGTATGTGTTTAAATAGTGCAGGCTGAGGGCAGAAAGGGACAGAGGACACAAGTGGGTTGGGTGACTGTGTACTAGAGGCAGCTGTTTGCATTTTCCTCTTAATAGCCCCTTTATAACATGATGGGCAAATATATATCCATATATAAAATGATATATATCCTCTATATTATAGAGAGGATGTATATAATTATTATCTTTTGTACTCAGTGAAGTAATTTGAAATGGACCTTCAACCCCTTTGCTAAATTGACCTTCTTTCCCTGGTATCTCTCAGCTGACCTCAGCTGTCCTCGCTGCATCCGTTTGCACCCTGTGTCACGGACTGTGGCATCACTCAACTAATGGTTAATCATGGTTGGACTCTTCTGTATTTTCTAACATATGTATGTAATATAATAATACATAACTTGATATGTTATGTAACAAACTATATATATAAATGTAATATAAATATATAGTATATAATAAATATATATATAAATACATAAAACATATTTATATGATTGTCTCCCAATTTTCAAATGCTTGGAGGTTAGTTGTTTTTTTTTTTTTTTAAGATTTTATTTATTTGTTTATTTATTTGAGAGAGAGATCACAAGTAGGCAGGCAGAGAGAGAGGGGGGAAGCAGGCTCCCCGCTAAGCAGAGAGCCCGATGCGGGGCTCGATCCCAGGACCCCAAGATCATGACCTGAGCTGAAGGCAGAAACTTAACCCACTGAGCCACCCAGGCGCCCTAGTTAGTTGGTTTTTAAAAGCAATGTTAACTTTTATTTTAAAAGGATAAGTAGTGTCCCCCATTGGATCATATCGTATTCTCAGACTGTGACAACTGTTACTTATTCCTGTAGGGAACTTCAAAAAAACTTAAACAAGTGTTTTCCTACTTGTGGTTAAATGAACCTGCACGAGCAAATTCATTCCTTTTTATTCCCAAACCTTGTGCCTCCCGGAATTTTGAGGATGAGATGAGACACCCAAATAAATAGCTTCAGTTGGAAATCAGAAGTTGTCCATGACTGGGAGAGGGGTGTGTGTGTGTGTGTGTGTGTGTGTGTGTGTGTGTGTGTGTGTTGGTGACCCAGCCTGGGGGGACTGGGGAATTCTTTTCACCAGAACTTCGGTGAGGCTGCCCCATAGGGAAGAGAGTCTTGTGTCGATAGTTTCTGAGTTGATTCGGGAAGCATTGTTGGTGATTGAAATTGAAGAATTGTGAAGACAATTCATCTTGAGGAACAGAGAACATCGGGTGTGAGCCGGGCTGCTGGGGAACAGACATTGACATACGGGCCGTCATCAAACTAATTGTTGTTTGAATTACCTGTTATGATCCGATGACAAATCTGCCTTGCTCCTGCCACTGGAGCAGAAAATGTAGCTTGAATTGGCGTGATGTTAGCAAGTGTAAACTGTACTTCAACAAGATGGATAAACCCAATTATGGGGCAGACCTGTAGAGAGAAAATCCATTTAAATCTCGTAATGTTAAGCAGAGCTGTGTTTAATTCATTTGGACCAATTTGGGAATGATGTATGAGTGTTGGTGAACATTAGTCAAAGGGGGGACCACCTGGGGGAAAGGGATGCGCCTGGGCTGCCTGCTGCCCCGGGGAGGCCGCTGGGGTGTGGGCTCAGGAGCCTGCGCTAATGGCGGGGGAGAGCAGAAATGACAAAACGATGTACTGAGTGCTGCTAGGAGAGCGGCACAGTGTAAATGAACCAATAAGGAGAACATATGAGGCAGAAAAGAAGAAGGTGTTTTCCCTCAGTGTTGTTGACAGTCCAAAACATGAAGGAAATTCGAGGTTCCTCTTCTGTGTTTCCATTCCAGATACCCTTCTGGCTTTTTCCAAGCCTGTGACACGAGGCCTAGGAAATGCTCTTTATTTTTGCTTACTGAGGATTGAAAAGAGAGAGAGAAAAGGGGCAGCTTCATTTAAACTGATAATCTTGGGGCATTTGATTCTCTATCAGAACCTAGTTAAAAGGGGATGATTACTCTGAAATGTATAATATATAATATTATGCATAATTGGAAGAGAGTTTGGAGGGTTTTGTCTATGTAATTTTTTTTTTTTTTTTTTTTTTGTAAGATAACTAGGGAGCAGTGACCCAGCCTTGCATGTAGTGGATGGTTAATATATACTGATTAAATGAATGAAAACATTGAACTTTGCAGAAGTAACTTTTGGTGCTAAATGCTGGTATTTCCTACACCTCAGACTCATTAGGGTATATAAAGACATTAGGATCCCAGTTTCATCGGATCAATTCCTGGGAGTTTACATTCTCAGGAATTTTACAATTTTATGTGAAAAGTTACAGTTTTACTTTTTATTAAGGCTTCTGTGTTGTTGGTTTTGCTAAGGATGTTTTTAAAAGACAATAACTTCCTTTTATTTTGGAAGGTGCTGATAAAGCCACTTAATGAGTTGTCTGTGTTTTTTTTTTTTTTTTTCCCTTTTGGCTTGGGCATTTTCTTTCTTTTCTTTTGTGGAATGGACTGGACTTGGAGACTTGGCTTGTTGCAAGGAGAATCTAAAGACTAGAGTGCATGAGGAACTTGGCAGTGGACTGCCAAGAAATTCATGGTTATGCACTTTTGCCCCCAGTGCCCATAAATCTAGCCATTGGGAATGCTGGGTGTGAATGAAGGTTACAGTCCTGAGTTTTTCTCTGTAATTGGGGTACAGTTCATTGTATGGGCTTGTGGTGTACATTTAGCGTCTATTCCAGGCCAATTCTTTTCTCCTAGAGACAGATTTGTTAGGATTTTCCTTCCTGGCTTTCTCCAGCTTTCAACTCCATTGAAAAACCAAAAAAGGGATGATAATTAAAAAAAAAAAAAAAAAAAGACTTTCCAGTAATGATTCAACACTGAATGCTGAGAATCAGATTTGTAACAAATACAAATATATTTGTAAAATATATTTACAAAATATTTTGTAATATTTACAAAATAGTAAACTATTCCAACCTAGTTTACTGATAGAATCTAGGTAAAAAACACTTTGGGATAATTTAATTTACTCTTGCCAGAAAAACCATTAGCACACTTAACCCTAAATTTAACCTGCCTGATGGTCAACTTCCAGTTCAGAACAAGGAAGTAATGCGATTAAACTGGAACCCAGAAGAAATATTGTTTGAACCTGAAGATCTTTGCTTTGGAAGAAGGAGCATCTCTTGTGGCCCATGGGTTTTATGGGGGGCTCTGTCTGGTTAGGCTCAAAAGCAGTTATCAGATTTATACTCCTGAGCTTGTGGTATAGACAATGTGAATTCAGCAGGCAGTGATTATGGGGGTTTCTGGAGAACAGACTCTAAAGGAAAAGAAAGTAATCCACTTCGTGGGTAGAATGACCTGTATGTGTTAGGGATAAATCTGTTCAGAGCCCTGGAGGGTTGCTTTCTTGATTAACTTATTACCTTCTGGTATTCTAGCAGAGCTGAAATCTTGCAAGGAATGTGTGCAAACAGGAATTTTTGTCCTTTTGAATTAGATCCTAAGAGGTAGTAAACATATAGCAAAAGACCTACTGAAATAGTGAGATAGTATCAACTCTTTAGCTTAAAATAAATTATTTTCTGTAGAATTAAAAAAAATTAGCTTCCCTATGGTATCAAGTTCTAGATAAGGGCTTATTGATGTATGGAATCTATAAGACTCAATTCAGAATTGTTTCAGGACTCGCAAAGCTCTGAACTTAATTCTTATCCTTAAAATCAAAACCAAACCTCCCCTCTTCCCTCCTTCTAGTCTTCAGTTGCTTAGTTTTTCTTCCATAATCCAGCGGCTTTTGTTTCTTAATCATTGCCAAAGAAGCCAAGAGTTTCCCCGTTAATTCTAAAAAAGCCCTCAACGACCTAGGGTATGCAGACATTTTTCTTGAAAGAGAATCCAGAGGAAGGTTTGGAAACGCCGCTCAATAAGGGATGTGTTTACCAAACTCCCAGTGTGCTCTATGCACCCTGTTTTGTTTTGTATTTTTAAAAAAACTCGTCACTGTTGTCACATTTTCATAATGGTGAGTGAAAGCAGATGACAAACATCTCCCCACAGAAGGAAGACCTGCTTTGTGAAGCAATTTGTTTCCAAAGAATTGACACTCAGGGCTTGAATTCTGTAGTGAGGAAAAGGCCAGTAACGTGGTAGCCCTCTTTCCTTGGGAGAGGATGGGCCCCTCCCCACCCTCTCCCCCCACCAAAACAAAACAAAACAAAACAAAACAAAACAAAACAAAACAAAACAAAAACAAAGCTCTCTTTTGCCTAGGTCGCTTTTCAGTTGGTTTACATTTGGCAGTTTATCTCCTCAGAAAATAAATGTTAATGAACTTGTCATTCCTCTGCAGACCTGCTACTTCTGACCTGATTTTGTCGTTTTAGGAGAGTTGAGGAAGAAGTACCCAGAGAGTTGTTTTTGTAGCTTGGGGTGGGTGTCCCCTGCCGTGCACGACTGTTATTTAACAGTAATGAGTTGAGATTTGTTTGGGGCTTCCTTCTTCCACCCTTCCTGGGGTTTTTGGCCCGGCTGGTCGTCCGCAGGCCCCTGGTTTACACGGTCGAGAAAGGAGCCCCCCCGGGACTTACGTGTGGCCAGGAACCGACGCGCCGACGTGGAGAAAGTGTGCACCCAAACCGCACACCTCATGCAAAGCAGATACGGTTTTGATTTCGGCCTCCGTGGTTCTGTTATCATTTCTTTTTCCGTGTGAGTGGATTTTTATCTTTGGGTCTGACTTCTGCTTTGGTTCATGGTTTGTGGTTTGCATTTGCCATCACAGCTCATGAGTTTGGCTGCTTGGGAGGCCGAGTGGCCCGACAAGGAGAGGGAGCCCTGGGCTGCCATTCCCCAGGAGCATGGAGGCTGTAGATCTCTTGTGGTCGGATCCCGAGTTGCCGCAGAGCCATTGTCATTGTTCTTGTCCTGGATGCTCAGCTGTCACACGCTCCCCCCACCTGGGGTTTCTTCTCTCTCTTTCTGTGTTACTTACATAATGCCTCCAAGGACTATTTTGGAAACATCTAGACCAACTTGTGATTGATCTTCCTGTTCTGTGTATTTCCCCTGATTCCCCTGCTCTCCTCTTATCTCCTTTGGCAGGAAAGAATTTTTTGCTCATTAACAACTTTCCAGGTCAGAATTTCCCCATAAAGTATGAACTTTTCTTTATTCCGGTATTTTATTTCCATCACCTTTTTAATTAAATTTTTTTTTTTTACATAAAGCTAAAAAGTTGAAATTAGGCAAATTGCTTAATTGCCCCATGCCTCCGTTTCCTTATCTGTGAAAAATGGGCTTTAATAATAGGACTTGCCTGCTGGGCGGGTTATTGTGAGGTTACCGAGAGGGGGTCAGCCTAGCACCTGGTGTGGGAGGAGGGTGTCTTGGTTATTCCTGTGACCAACAGGATGTCCCAGGAACCCCGGCAGTCCCACGTAGATGGGGACAGTTGGTCACCCCAAGAACACCGTGCCTCCACTCTTGCCCAGTTGACAAGTGGCCTCTCTTGTCTTGGTTTTCTTTCCCACCCCCCTCCCCCCTCCCCCCCAAATAATCGGTTTCTCCTGTGAGGGAATGGGCCGAGAATGAGGAGGCCAGGGTACCTTTTGAAGAGTGTTGGGGGAAAGAGTTTGTTGTGACATAATTTATCTCCCTGGGGAGGACAGACAAAAACCTATAGGGGAGACTGGACTTGGCTTCTGATGGGCATGAAATTAGTGACAGCAAGACAGGAATTTGTGGCCTTTTAGCTATAGTGTCTGCTCTCTCCCTTGGTCCCATTTCTGTGGCTCAGAACTTCATTAAAAAAAAAAAAATAGATTTAAAAGGCGTCCTCTTTGGTGTTTGAAAGGCAGAGGGCTGGCTCCTGGCTTGCAGACCTAATAACACTTACTTCTTTCTTTACGAGGGAGTTTCCTCGGGCTGCTGTGGCCAGGCTATTGTTTGTCTGCGCTGGTAATAAGCGTGCAACAGCCCCTCCTCCTGCAATTTGCCTCAAAGACAAGCGGCTAGTGGGTTCCTAGGGCTGAGAGAACTTGGGAACCTGTGATTGGAAGCTCGCTGCCAGAAGAAGGGGCCATGCCTGTGTCTGTCCACCACTCGGTTGGCTCGCTGCGCCTTACCTGGGGATGGGGGGGGGCGGGGCTCTCCAGGGCAAGACATCAGTGAGTGGACGGCAGCTCAGGCCAGGTCGCGCTGAAAGTTGGAGAAAAGCGATGTAGGAAGGAGCTGGAGCTCAGGCGTGTGTCCTCAGTGGTGGTGAAGTAAATGACACCGATTTTCCCACTTGACTTGATGGCAGCTGTAGTATCTCTAACACCTCTTGGTTCCCGGAGGTCCAGCCCGGACCCCTGTCATTTGCAGGCGGCTGAGTGAAAGCACAGTGCGTGGCGCTGGTCCCTGCTTCTTGCCAGCTTTCTTGAGCTTCTCCGAGGGCAGCGTGCACAGAGATGGAGGATGATGCATGGGGAGTCAGAGAACACTCTTCATCAGTGGACTTTTCTGCCCTCACTCCCCTTTGGCTTTGGAAGGGGTAAAGCAGTGGTCTGGCCTGATGACATCCCGCCACGCCTCCCCTCCTCTTAAAAAAAAAAAAAAAAAAAAAAAGCACTTGTATTTTAGCCTTCTTTGTTAATCAGAAAGCTTTGGTATTTTTGTTGGCAGGGGCCAGACCTTTGTAGCCCTTCAGTGGCCTTAGACTGTGGCAGGCGTTTACATTTTCTCTCCCCGCTGGGGTGGTTTGTCTGGGGATCCTGGTGGATGGAAGGGCTTTTGGCAGGAGTGGTGCCGCACCTTTGAAATCGGTTAGTTCCTCCAAATGATGATTTATTCCACACCTGTTAGAAATATCTTAATTTATTTTATCTAACAGTTTCCTCCCCCTTTTAGTCCTCCCTCCCCCCACCAACCAGACCCCTCCCGACCCCCTCAACCCCTCCATAGCTTCAGCGAGAGGAGACCTTTTTCTCTGGGGAGGACTTTGTCTAGGATATGGCTGCGCGGAAGAATTAATTAAGGTTGAGGACGAAGCTTAATAATGACAGTTAGGGGCCCAGGAACTCAGAACTGCTAGGTCTGCAACTAAATTATCCGCTTGTAGATAACCTACTCTCTGGGTCTCAGTTTGCCCACCTGTGAAATGCCTCCACAGGCTGTACGCAGCGGCAAGACCCATTAGCAGCCACAAGAGTGCGGTTTTATTTGGAGTTCATCGTTTTTGCCAGGACACGGAGGCCTTCTGGGGTGATGGATCGGAGCCCTGGCAGTGATGTTAGACCTACCCTGGCTCTCAAGACATACCCATTTATTGCATGTGGGACCTTGGCCACTTACTTAACCTCCCTGAGTCTCAGTTTTATCTGTAAAATGGGTGTCTTGGAGGATTAATTGGGATGACCTACAGAAGAGCCCCAGCACAGTGACGAGTGGGGAGTACAGAACAGCAGTGGTTCCTTGTAGAGAGAAGGGAATGACATCTATAATCCCAGCAAGCTGAAACTGCTGTTGCGTACTTGGTCCATTTTGCTATTAGTGAAGGCCAAGTGGTCAGATGTTGTGGTTGATTTTGGTTTTAACGTCTCTGGTTAAATTTCTTCTTCTGAGAAGAAATTAAAGATGAATGTATTCTACTTGTCTGATAGATATCAAAACAAGACTGAAATGAGCTTCAGCACCCTTCCGTGGAAGGGAGCGGATTCCTTGTTATTCGGGTTTTAACTCCTATTTTGAGCTGTCCCCTCCCCCCAACACATATATAAACACATACATTGATTTCTTTCTTTTTTTTTTCTGGTATTACTACAAGGATCAGTTTCTTCTGGCCTCCTTCCAGAAACAACATGCCTGTCTTTTTTCATCGTTGAGGAAAAACAGTCTGAAGGCACCATAATTCCTTAAATTGGATTTCAATTCTTGATCCCCTTATGTTCGGTAAACAGAGTGATCTATGAAACATTGTTTAGCAGCAAGAAGCTGGCAGCCTTGTATTTTTTCCCCCCAGAAGGGAAAGCGAGTGTCCGAGCCTCCGGGGGTGCGGCAGTGGGGTTCCCTGGAGGTGAATACCCACCTTCATTTGGGATGAAGACAGGAATCCCTTTCCAAACAATGCTAGTGGAAGTTGGGAGGGCTGCCTGTGAGTGAGCAGAGCTCAGCTTGGAAAGGGGCCTGTAGTGTGTGTGCGTGCGCGTGTGCACGTGTGTGTGCACACACGCATGGGTGTGCAGTGCTTATTAACTCTATTAGTGCCACGGGCAGCTACCACTTGAAAGCCTTGGGTTTCCTATATTCAAATCAAAGGCACCCAGAAGCAGAGATAAAGGGGACGGTGTGATCTTCAAAGATGAGGGAATAAAAAAAAAACTAGTGGGGAATATTTTCTGGGTGATTCTGCTCCCCACCTTTTTAAAAGAAATATGAAGAGTGCCAGTGCTTCCTCTCACTTGGTGGTTAGGCTCTGGTCAAGCCATGTAGCTTTGTAGCACAAGACTGATGACTTGCAGAAAGCAAAATGACAACGTCTTGGGCTGCTTCTGAGCTTGCTGGGAGAGTGAGTCTGTCAGTTTCTCGGGTTCTCTCTCCCTCTCTCGCCTTTCTTCCTTTCTTTGAGCTAGTTTCGCTCTGAGAGTGCAGACTTGGCACCCACTTACCCAAGAACTGATTAGTTCCTAAAAGAAGCGGTAAGTTGATTGCTTACAGAGATGATGTAAGCTTTGCTCTGGGGTACATCAACTTGGATTTCTCATGCTTTATCTTATAAAGCCTAAATTAACAGCTGGTTTGGTTTGAGTTCTCCGGGATCTGACTAAGGGATTAGAGTCCATTCTCAAGTGAGTCAATCTAGTTTAATTTATTTCAGGTCTATCAAAAAAGATCAATCAAAGCTCTTTTGAAAGTAAAGCTATAATCGGCCTCCACACTTAGAAGTCACTGTTGTTGCACTTGCTGTTTCTCTCTGGTGGAGAAATGCTCGGGCTGTGGTTAAGAGGATGCATTAGAGCATTTTCTTCGTACCTCCCTTTCTTGAGGCCTCCACTCCTCCCTGGGAAGATGCTGAGAAGCTGTCATGGTTGAGAACTCCGCCCAGGTGGGTGCCGCATGGACCTGCTGCTCCCTTTTCTCTGGTGATGCTGGACCCTGGTTTGGAAATTGCTAGTGCAGCCTAATGTAATACCTGGACCTTGACATTTCAGGTCCAGCCCATTCCACATCATTGGTTTTGCTCCTGGGCTTTTTTCTTGCAGAGATGGGTGGGCGAAAACCTGCACTGAATTCTTTTTTTTATAAAATGTCTACAAGCAAGGAGTTATTCACAGTTGTCAGCTATGCTCGATTTAGAGTTTTGTGAGCACTGGAGGCTACAACCTGAGTTGTCCATTTCTTTTGGGTTTCTATTTTAAAAATACTTAATTGAGCATCTACTTGTAGCTAAGAACTCTGCTGAATGTACACGCTCTATTGAGAAATATCAAGAATAAGGAAGTGGTTTAGAGCTTGAATCTAGAGTCAGACAGACCCACCTTTGGATCCTGGCTTTGCTGCTTAGTGACTCTGTATGAGCTTGAGCAAGTGCTTCCCTAGTCCTTTGTTTGCTTGTCTGTAAAATAGGCAGAAGAAAAACATCTCTGAAGGACTGTTATAATAATGACATGAAATGTTACTATATCTTTTTTTTTAATGAAAAACCACTTTAGGGGAGATACCAGGGAGCCGAAGCTATTTTCCCCTTAAATGTGTCACACGGAATCAAATATTTATTTGGGGTCTGTGAGGTGTCCGTGGCTCTGGGGATGGTTAGGTACAACGACATAGTCTCTGCCGTGTAGGAACGTGCAGTCTGTCGCCAAGAGAAAATTCTTCACAGACAAGGGTGTCCAGAGCTGTGAATCCCTCTGTCTTATGTGCCACTCAGCTTGGTCAAAGGGATGCTTTTTTTGGTCTTTCTTCCATTTGACTGAATGAAAACATGGTGGGGCATTCTTCATCTGCCTTCCATTGATGGTTCCTGTCGGCTGCTCACCCTCTGCTTTGAACCTTGGCATTAGCGCTGGTGCAGATGTGAGTCTACCCTCAGTTCTTCCAGCTACGAAATGGGGCTGGCGTTATTTCATGGCGCGTGTGTGTGAAGGATTGGGAATACCTCATTTTTAAGGTATTCTTGTGGATTTATTATGTGTGGGGACTTAACGCTTTGTTTATTTAGCCTCACTGCTCCAGAAAGAACTTTGATATTAGTAGCAAAAGTAAAAAACAGATTAGAGTTTGCTTGTTGGGCTCTTGCTACGTGCCAGTTTCTAGAACATTCTATAGATTTGTAAACCTGTTACTGCAACTTTCTACATCATCCCCATTATACAACTAAAGGAAACTAAAGAATGTTAGGGAACTTGCCCAAGGGTACATGGCTGGGGCGGCCCCGGGGTTTGAATCTGGGTGTTGCGTGATGCTGGGGCCCTGCCCTGCTCTACCCTTAACTGTATTGACATGAAACAAGGAGCTTGCTGTTGGGAATCTAGTTGGGTTTCTCTGTGAAAATTCTAACATGGCCTTGGAAGGCAAATCAGAATCCTTTTGCAGGCGAGTGATTGGATGTGGGTACCTGTGTTTCCCTCTAAAAGGAGAGCCTCTTTTTCCTTCCACGGTCCAGGTCCGGCGTATATCTGGATCTGGGCCGCTCTGGAATTTCTGCCTGGCGCGAGTGGCTGAGTCCTTGCTCGTGAACCCGCAGGACGCCAGGGAAGAGTCAGCAACCTCACGTGTGCCTCTCCTTTGCAAACTCTCCTTCCTGTCTCTGCCTCTGGGGTTAACCATTAAAAAAAAAAAAAATAGCCACAGCACTTTTAGAAAGTCACATGCTGGGTTTCTGTATGTCCTCGAAACTGTCTTAATTCATTTTCCCCTTTACTCTTACTGGAGTAGAAAGAGAGAAAAAATTGATAGTCAATGCTAATAATCGTGGCATGTAATGTAATTGGAAGTGTTTCATTGCCAAGCTCACGAGAGTTTCCGGCTTCATCTTCGGGCTTGGATGTAGCACTAGACTTGCCTTGAGTGTCTTGTGCAAGCCTTTGATGCAGGTAGACCATATTATAAATAGGCGCGTTGCTATGGTGAGGATGGCAGTCCTTGCTTGCTGTGGGTAACCTTTTCTACCTTCTCGGACACTGTTTTAAAACACAGCAGCGTGATAGCATTTCATTTAATTTGAACCAAGGTGGGGTGGATGAATTGGGAGATGGAGGTCTCCAGTTTTTTTTTTTGGAGGTGATGTTTTGGGGTTTTCTGCTCACCTGGTACTGTGGGATATTTTGCAGATTGGGTCTGTCATTATTTATTTAGGAATATGTTTTCTAATGGATGGGGTGGGGGATGGTGGTGGGCAGAAGGCTGCTTCTCTTCCCCCTCCTTCCTTCCCTGAGCATTTCTGCGAATGTGTTGGCTTTGATGCCCAGCAGCTCATACAGTGAAATGAAGGTTGAGGTTGGCATGAAATGAAATGGTAGAAATGATTATTCCTGGTAGCGTGTTCTATTACTGTTAATAATATAAAGACAATTGCCTGCCTCTCAAGACTCCCGCACATGGCTAACGGATAGTTATTTCTCCCCGGAATCAGACACATAGCGATGGGGGGACTGGAGTGTTTTATTAGTGGTTGTCCTGCACATCCCCAGGGTAACTCGGTTGAGACATGGATTTATTTATTTTTTTCCTCTTGCTTGAAGGGTAACTTTTAATTACATCCATCAAATGTCAGTGTAGTTCGGGCTTGCAAAATTCATTTCCTCCCACCTTTTCCACGCCGTACATCCCCATCCGTTAAATTTTTGGACAGATGCGGCATCTTAGGATCCGAAGGGATGTTAAAAATGAACTCCTCAGCTTACTATACTTCTTTACATCTCCCAAGTCTCTTTCTCACCTTAAAAATGGGACTAATATTCTGTACTCATCTCAGTGGATAGTTTCGAGCACCGAAAGGAACCTAGTTTGATGGAAGCCCTCTGGGGAGAACAGAGTTACCAGGCAGGCTTTAAATTTGAGACAGTTCGCCATCTTTTGGTCCAATGTCTGAATCCTGTGTTTTTATAGCTCAGAGCTGCCTTTCCCTTCTTAGAACTCTCCCATCAAGGTGGCCTCAGGAACCCTCAGGTTCTGGATTCCTTCTTACCGGGTTGAGATTGTACGTCCAGTTGGGGAACCCAGAGCTGTTGCCATGTGGCTAATCTCAGCATCCAAAAGAGAACTCAGTTTCCCTCTGTGGGAATTGGGGTGCTACAGGGATCTTGGGAAGGGTGTGTGCCCATCCCTGCGTACAGTGTGAGGCTGTAACTGAGGCTCGTACGTGGTTCAGAAAGCGGGGCACTCCTCCCGCAGGGTAAGAGGAACCACAGGGTGAGTCTCTCCCGTGGCCGTGGGCGCTCAGGCTAGCCCCCAGTATGCGGACTGCGAGCTGTCTTTGGGGTGGTCCTCGTCGCCCAGCCCGGGCTGCATTGCATCTGAAGCAGAGATGGGGTGGGTCGCCTCGGTGCCGAAGGCCTCTTGTCAGGCTAGTCAGCCGTAGCCGACTTCCCCTTTCTCTGCCTGTTGGAGGGAGCAGGGCTTGCTGTGATCAGCGGGCCTCCAGCAACCTGCCTCCTGGCCCCACGCTTGGGAGCCGTGGCTTCTGCGTCTGGTTCCCGAGGACACCTCACGGTGAAGGTGGAGTGAGCCACACGGCGGAGGGGGTTGGCAGGGCCACCGAGCCTGGCACTGTGCCGAAAGCAGGGCTGCGTGTAGACCTCAGGACGGGCTGGCCTGTGTATTTATTTAGAAGTATTTCTAGAGGGTAACCTCACTGGCTAAAAAGCGTGTCTGAACAAGAGCCCCGTTGTTTGTTCGAGCCCCGTTGCCCTGGCAGGATGCAGACTCAGGCGGCCTGTTGGTCGGGCCTTGGGCTCGGCGGGGCCCAGTGGGCGGGGCCCAGCTCCCTCCTGGCTGCCCGGTGCCAAGTCCAGGAAAAGGCTGCCCATCCGTCCCTGCGGGCGGTGTGATTGGGCAACCCGGGGAGCAGAGGACGCACGTCGGTGGCATGGATTCCGTTCCACGCCCGCCCTCGCCTCCCCTCCCCAGCCTTGGGAGGGAAACATGCCCTCCGGGAGACACCCAGACCCGACAAAGAGAACTCTGTTGGAGCTGGAGGTGAGAATCTGTGGGCGTTGGGATTCCTGGGTTCGGGTTCCAGCTCCCTGCCAATCGCCTGGGCGCTGGGCTAACATTTCTGGAATCAAAAGAAGAGCAGCCTGCCCAGCAAGGCCTATGGGAGCCCGATGCTGCTGGGCCCCGGGACTGCATTGTCTTTACCAAAGCTCCTGGGAGCAGAGAGGGAGAGAGGCAGCCTCGGGTGCCGAGGGGAGGTGCCCGGAGCATCTGGAGCCGGACTCCAGGCCTCTGTTCTGGGCCCCGGAGGCCTCTCCTGAAGAATTAGCTTCTGAGTCGATCCCTTTCTGAGATTCTGCAGTGAAGCTTGTGACTTTGCTACATTTTTAGTGTTTTCCAGACTTTCCTGGTCAGGGAACTCTCACCTTGCTAAAAACTGACATAGATCATGAGGCCCCTTCCCCGCCCCATTTACTGAAGCAGGATCTTCTGGGGTGGGACCTGGGAAGGGGTCTTGATAAACATGCTTGTAAAAATGGTTTTTGCCACATGCTGTCTCCTGCTTAATGCCCGCGGCGGGCCTTGAACCTAGATTGGGAGGCTCCCCCGCGTACAGCTGGACTTGAAGCTGCCTCCCTGTCACCCCACTGAGCACGTGGTGCTGGCACAGTGGGGCCCAGCACAAACACACCCACCGCTTCTCAAGCTGTTGGGATGGTTTTTGAAAGCCGGAGCTCTGCTGGGTTATTTACAAACCATATGGCTCTCTCACTTAGAGTGTACAATTTAGTGATTTTTAGTATAGTCACAGAGTTGGGTGATCGTCAACACTAATTCCAGGACATTTTCATCACACCCCAAAATAAACCCTACGCCCGTTAGCAGTCCTTCCTCATTTTCCCCTCCCCTGAGTTCCTGGCAATCACTATCGATTTGCCTCTTCTTGACATTTTGTATATGTGGAGTCGTAAGATAGATGGCTTTTTGGGTCCGACCTTTCACTTTGCATGGTTTTCAAGGTCATCCATGTTTTAGCATGTGCCCATTCTTCATTCCTTGTTATCACCAAATAATGTCTCATCATATGGACATAGCATATTTTATTGATTGTTCAAGTTGTGTGGACTCTATTTTCATTGATCCTGGGTGCAAACCCATGAGTGGAATTGCTGAGTCATATAACTGTGTTTAACCAGACCGAAAACCTTGAATTCTATGATGTGCCAGTTGTCTTGGCTGAGACAGCAAAATGTGACTATTGTTTGCCAGGGACAGTAGAAAGATTACCTACTAACAAAGTGGTCATGTTAAATCTCCTCCTGCTCTCCACTGTTGAAATTGGATGGCCACCCATCGGTTACACTGCCAGAGCCCTGGAGTTCTTGACATGGGCCACATGGACGGCAGCCACCTGGGAGCTGTTGAAGCTTCATCTCTAGGCCAGTTACATCAGAATCTCTAGCTACTGGAGTTCAGAGCTGATTTTTCATGAATTGGTGCTGCCTCTCTCTCTCTTTTTTGCCCATGGGTGAGGAAAAAAGGCAGAGAGGTGAGGTTGGTCATTGCTGATCAGAAAAAAATCTAGGAAGATCCCAAAGCTTGAGGGAAACCTCGATGGCTTGGTGGGTGTAACTGAGGACCTGGGAATGGGGCAGGTGAGTGGGAGGAGCTTATGAGAATGTAAGTCTTGTGACTGGGGTGCCAGAGGGGGATCCCCCAATCTAGGCAAAGTTTGGCTGTAAGTTTTTTTTCAAGCTGAAGCACGCTGTTTACCCACAGAGGCAGTTTCTGAGAGATTTGTTGGTCCCTGATGCTGGCTGGAGTTTGATTGTTGCCCTCTGGTTGTCTTTCTGCCTCAGCCCTCGGGACGTGAATAGCACCCCATCTCCTGACAGGTTTCCCTCTTTTACTGCAGGGAACACGACTGACAAGGGATGGGGAGGCCTCTGTCTACACCGGTTTTTACCAAGTACCAGTGTGACCTTGGGTCTATCACCACATTCCAAGCAGCTCAGAAGGAGGGAGTGATCTAGAAGGACCTTTCCACTGTGCTGTTCTGTGGTTCACATGGCCTTCTCCTAAACCCGTGGCAGGGTGGTGTTTGGTTAAATTGGCTTAAATACCAGTCCCTCAGAGACTCCCTCTCTGAAACCTCTTCCTCTTCAGAGATAACTTGTTTTGCCCGTGTCTACCCATTGGTTTCCTTGAGTGTGGTAAGACATGTACATACCCTGGCATCTTCCTTTTGCTCTCACTTCCCCCTCTTGGATATTAGCTCCTTGAGGGTAGGGACCACTGTCTAGTGGCTCCAGAAATATTTGTGAGTAAATGAGTTATTGAGTCTTTACCTCAAATGTCCATTGACTATAGGGATGTAGTTTTGAGCTTCTAGGAGCTGAGATTTTTATTTTTTTAATCATCTTAATTCAATTTTATTTTTTTCAGTGTTCCAGAATTCCTTGTATATGCACCACACCCAATGCTCCATGCAAACATGCCCTCCTTAATACCCACCACCAGGCTCACTCAACCCCCGACCCCCCTCCCTTCCAAAACCCTCAGTTTGTTTCTCAGAGTCCATAGTCTCTCATGGTTCGTCTCCCCTTCTGATTTCCCCCAATTCACTTCTCCTTTCCTTCTCCCAATGTCCTCCGTGTTATTCCTTGTGTTCCACAAGTAAGTGAAACCATATGGTAATTGACTGTCTCTGCTTGACTTATTTCACTCAGAGTAATCTCCTCCACTGTCATCCATATTGATACAAAAGTTGGGTATTCATCCTTTTTGATGGAGGTGTAATATTCCATTGTATATATGGACCATATCTTCATCCGTTCGTCCGGATGGGGCTGAGGACTTCATATTATTACCTCATTTACACTTCATAGCCGTCCTCCGAGGCAGGCATTCCTTTACAGAGATTCCCGTTCCACAGATCAGGAAGCAGACCAGTGGGGGCAACAGTCTGGAGTAGGACCCTGGCTAGCCCTGATCCAGAGTTCATAATACTCTGTTGTCCCCAGTGCATGAATCAACAAAATAAAAAGAATCCTGTACATTGGAAGAAATAACATTTAGGGAGGAGGAGGGTGACCCTTTTGGATCTGGCAGCCAAAATGAATCGGACCTCCTGGCAAAGGCGTCTGTTATTAACCAAGAGAGATTCTGCTCTCAGTGATTCCCAGGGTGATCTTGCTTTGGTTTTTTTGCCTGAAAACCAGAAAAGGGGCAGTATGGTTGTCTGAGTGCCTAGAACACTAACGGAGGCAGCTCTATGGCCAGAGCCAATGCATCAGGCCATGAAGGGACGCAAGGCTCTGAGAGGTTGTCTGCATTGTTGACCGCCACCCTAGCCCAGGGCCTCCTGAGCGTTTCGAGGTGGCCACAGAAACCAGTAGCACAAGCAACTGCAGTGCTCCCTAGTGATCCTCATGCAGCAAGGCCAGAAAGGCCACGATTGCCCACTCTCAGCTTTCTGGGCTGGTTTCTGGGGAGCACTGGGCTTTCAGGCCAGCACTGAGCAAGTATAAAGCCAGCAGGCCGATGGGGGTGTGTGCTGGTGCCTTGTTAGACCCCTTTAGCTGCAAGGGGTCAGCAGACTGTTTCATTCAACCTTTTTGTTTGCAGATCCGGGAACTGAGGGGGTGAAGGTCAGAGCTTCTCCGAGACTGAGCTGGGGCAGAGGTCCAGGGTTCTAGAGGTGGAAATGTCTGCAGATTTGTGGGATATTACAAGGGTGTTCTCTCTTCTGAGACTCTGGGGAGACCCCGTGTTCCTGAGAGATGTTAGGGTTTTAGCTTGGGGAAAGATAAAACAGAGAAGGTGAAGTTCTTGCTTGGCTGGGATTGTGGGGAGTGATGGTGAGGAGCTGGCTGAGCTGAACTCCAGGTGGTTCCGGACACTTTAGTGAGGCTCCTGTTCAGGTGTCCTTTTCCTCAAAATAACGAAGGAATGGGTTTTTGAAGAGATCTTGAAAAATGCTGGCTGTGGGTTTTGTGGTGACATGATATGGTTAATTGGGTCATTTCCCCCCTACCCCCCAACCCTGGAGGTGACTTAGCTTTAGCTCCTAGAAGTCTCGGAGAATCAGCTGTGGCTGGTGGACTAGTTCTCAACTTGGAGCACAGCTGAATCCCGCTGGTTTAGACAGACCACAAGTCCATTAGCATTTGAAAAAGCAAGTGGAAAATCTATGCTTGTTTTGATTTGCATCCTGCTAGTTTGTCTTGAAATTTCAGACAACATGAGTGGAGGATTTGAAAAGTTTGTTCATCCAAAAGGCGGTGGGTTGTGGGCTGAGAGACACCAGGCTGCGGGATATGCTGGGACAGGACACCGATGCCATCAATTGATAGTCACTTTGCTGTCACCCAGAGGCCAAAGAGGACCAAGAGACCCGTGGGCCTCCTGGGCAGAGAGCTGTAGGGATGCTGTCTTTCGGGGAAAGGTTGACACTCTGGTCCCCAGGGGAGAGTGGGTCAGGAGTGGAGGAGAGCCCTGGCCAGTGAAGCGGTACCCTGCATGCTCACTTGTGCTCGATTTCCTGTGGATCGCAACCCCCTGCAGAGGAGATGGCTCATCAGTTGCTTTGACACTTAAAAGAAAGGGTGGGGGGACGTATTTTGATGACATTCTGGATTTACTCTAGAAGATGTGGAGAGTGGGATGGGGCATGAGGTGAGGTATGGGAAGCACCGTGGCTGGAGACTCCCCCCCCCCCCCCCCCGAGAGTCCAGGTTCTGTCCTTACTCCATCACTTTCTGCTTGTACAAACCAGGACCTTCCTTCTGCTGTTTCCTATTGGTGAATTGCACTGGACTGTAGCAAACGTGTCCAGGGTTTTCCCATAAGAAGACCCTCCCTTTTTTAAGGTATACATGGATTTTATTGGAGGGTAGCCTCTGTAACAGGGGAAGGGGGGAGCGGGACCGAGCAGAGGGTGGCCTCAGATGGCAGTACAAATACAAGAAAGTCCCTGCCAGCCCAGTGAATTCTCATTTAAAAAAATTTTTTTTAAAAAAGATTTTATTTATTTATTTGACAGAGAGCAAGAGATCACAGGTAGGCAGAGGCAGGCAGAGAGAGAGGGGGAAGCAGGAAAGTAACTTGTTCAAAGTCACACAGCGCAGAAGGTTTAGAAGCCTGAGCGCTCAACCTGCCACCTCTCCTCTCATTTAAAAAAGCATTTTTAAGAGATCTGTTTATTTATTTGACACAGAGAGAGAGCGAGCACATGTGCGAGCAGCGGGGAGGGCAGACAGAGCCAGAGACTCTCCAGCAGGCTTCCTGCTGAGCTTGGATCCGGATGCGGGGCTTGATCTCAGGACCCTGACATCATGACCTGAGCTGAAATCAAGAGCCAGACGCTTAACTGGTGGAGCCGTCCGGGTGCCCTGTAGCATCAGTATATGTTTTTACTCTGTATTTGCCTCCTAGGAACAATACGTGGTGACCAGAAGTGCTAAGAATTTGGTCATGCTTTTGCATGGCTTCGTGTCTTTATGAGTCATCGCAACGTCTACCTCCAATTAAGAGATCGAGTTCCGCGGGGCGAGAGGCATCTTAGCCATGTCCATTCCATCAGTATGGCTCGTAGCTGTATTTGGGACCTTCTGCAGGGAGGCTGTGCCTTCACCAGACTTTCTCTGTTTGCATGGGACTTCCCGCTCCAGTGTCCCTGAGTGTCCCTGAGTGTCCAGGCCCATGCAACAGACAGTTGAAACCGTCCTGTGTCTTCTGTGTTTCATGTGGCTGAGCAGGCCCGACCCTGATGGCGGGAGAGGCAGGTGGGCGCCTCGCAGCCCACTCAGTGTCACCCCTGAAGGACTCTGCCCGCTGCTGAGGTCTTCCTGGTGGGGTTCTGTGCCCTGTTATTAGGTAATACTGTCTTAGCTTGGTGCCTGCCTTCTTGGGAGCCCTTGGCATTCTGCAGGCACCATCTCTGTTTGCCCACCAGGAGGAAGAGGTAAGTCCCTGTGCGGAATTTGCAGATGGGGTCCATGGGGTTGCTGATTAATTCTTCTCATGATCTGGGTGGAAAATGGAATACACTGAAATTTCAGTTATTCATCGCGGAAGTAAGGCACATGTAGAAGATGATCCTGGCCTAAGGATTTCCTGCCAGTGTAGGGCTTGCTGCTTCCTAGTAGATGCTGACGTAGATCCTACAAACTGTGGGTATCCTTGGAAAGCCCAAACCATATGTAGTCTTGTTGATAAGTATCGTGTCTTCCTTGTGTTAAACTGGCCAGATACGCAGACTGGTCTCAGTAGACCCCGGGGCCTCACCCTGGCTCTCTTGATGTACCCCTTACCCCAGGAGCCCCATTTCTCTTCTGGGAGAGGAAGTAGGGAGCAGCCTCTCAGCCTATGTGTTCTCTGGCATGCTAGCCCTTGGGAGTGTTCTCCACAAGGACTGTAGCCAAGTAGTTTTGGGAGATTTCGTGTAAGTAGATGCTCGCTGGAAGCTCTGAGAAGGCCTTCAGGTAAAGAGAGCATGGGCAACCCTTTGTAGGACCGACCAGCACACTCTGGGGAGATGTGGGATTAAACGGTGCTTGAATAGCCCTTCCAGATCTCGGATCTCCGTCTGTGACAGTTCACCGGCACCTCTGGCAAGGGATGGCCACCATGTTTCGGCGCAGGGGGTGGTAGAGCCCAGGGCCCATGACAACCAGGCTTCGGAGGGAGGAAGGGAAGTTGAGACTGACCTGGGCAGGAGCATGACTGTCAGGGAATTGGAGTGTGTGGGCAAGGACAAGTGCCCAGGGGTACGTGGAAGGGATTTGATCCCTGTCTGGCCAGGGTCTTTGCGGAGGTGAGCAGTCTGTAGGTCCAGACAGATAGATTGACTTGCCTAACATCACGCAGCTAGCCGATGGCCCAGATTTGATGAATAACTCAGAATAGGACGCCCGAGCTGTTTAATCTGCCAAATGGTACTAGGATGATGTCTTTTCTGGACAGTGTAAGCAATGATGTTTGCTCAGGATGGCCTTTGGCAGCGCTGCTGTTGTCCTACTCCTGGCAAACCGTCTTTTGGGCCCCGAGGGGAGGGCAGCAGATCATAACTCTGGTAGAAGGCTCCGAATGCATGAACACATCACATGGGGACCTTGACCCATGCGATCGATGGCTGCGAATTTACTGCATTGCCTCTGTTTGGATGGACACCTTTATTTTTCTGTTTCTGGGTATTTGATGTGGTTGGATCCTATTTCTCTCTTCCAAATTCCCTCTCTGTTCTCTGCCTCCACCCCTTCAGCCCTCCACTGAGCCAGTAAGCCACAGCCTCTAAGGATTCTGCTTCATCTTTAACTATGTGCAGACTGGGTTTTGACAAACAATTTAACTGGGTATTTTTGGAAGGCTCTGAAGGAACGCAGAGCACTCCGGAGCGCGGCCTGGCATCAGGAATGTTTCCTGCAACCTGCGCATCCAGTGGACAGATCTTCCTCACCTGCCCTTAGCTGGGGAGCGGAACGCGCTGGCTGGGAGGGCAGGGGAGCCAGGGAAGGTTCAAGAAGTCCAGGTTCTCCGGTCTTCGGAAGGTGGGTATGAAACTGAGGCCTGAAACTTTTATCACTACTGGTACAGGTGAAAGGCTTTCATTTGGCTCTGCTGGTCCAACAAAGACTATTTTATTTATGTGTTTCCAAGCCCTTAAAAATTCTTTTAGGGCACATCAGTGGGGAGTTAATAGAAACTTTGAAATAAGAAAAATGCCTGCAGGGTAAGTAGAACCCCAGCCAGCCGGCTCCGAGCTGTGTGCTGTTAGCTGGTAGCTTGGTTCTCAGAGAAGTGGCTGGTAGACGGGTTATGGAGCACGGTGCTTTCCTCCGATGCCATCGTTTTCAATGAGTGCATGAGGGTTTTTTCTTTTCCTTCTTTTAGTGTAGAGGGAGGGCTACTCAAAACTTTTTTCTGGGCATGTGAAGTCCTGGAAGGATATTCTGACCTTTCTAGTTTGTGCCAGAGCGAGAGCTAGGTGGGGTGTGTGTGTGCATGTGTGCGTGTGTGTGTAAGAGATGGCTTGTATGAGGCTTCCCTTCTTACCCCTCAACCCTGAACCACATCACCCTCAGTGATGCTAGTTGTTAAGTTTTTTATTGTCTTCTGAGTGTTGGGTTTAAAGTTAAACAGAGGACATGTGAATCCAAGCCAGGCATCGCTAAGATTGTTTTCCCGCAAAGTAATTTCCTAAAAAAAACGCCTTTGTAACTCGACACAGCATTGTTTCCGTTTATTGGCATAGGTGGGAGGTGCCTTGGGGTCTGAACCCAGCTATGTAGAGGTGAGGAGACTTGAGGCAAGTCCCAGCTGGCTCTCTCGGCCTCAGTTTCTTCATCTGTAAAACGGCCCAATAAGACCTGCGGTCATGGGTGGTTAAAATTAGGTGGGGTGACATCCCCCAGCTCCTGTTGGCAGGAACAAAAACTGTGACCTAGGTAATCTGTTAGTTGTATTCAGCTTTATTCAGCTTTGTATGGGGCCCGAGACAATGCCGAGGTGACAGACTTTAGACCCAGGTGTTTTACTGGTCCTGGAGCATCTGTTCTGTACGGTGTGAGCTCAGGCAGCTGGCTGGGTCCAAATTGTTGGTCTCTGTTGTCTCTGTTGTTCCTTGGGGCCACTGGGTCCAAATGGCTTAGCTGAGCGGGTTTTCAGATGGAGGTAACCTCGTTTCCCAGGGCATATTTGACATTGTCTGGAGACTTTTAGGATTGTTACGTCTTGGGGGCTGCTAGTGGATTCTAGTGGGCAAAGACCAGGATGCCTGTCCTCCCAGTGCACAGGACAGGCCCCTACAACAAAGACTTCTCCCGCCCAACGTGTCAGTGGTGCCGAGACTGAGAAACCCCAGCTCAGCGTCTGGTGCAAGTGCGTGTGTCTGTGTGTGTGTGTGTGTGGTGTGTTTCCTGTTCTGTGTTTGGTAAAGGGAACTTACCCATGCCGCCGCAGTGGTCCCTGTGGGGGATGCCCCTCTGTGCCCAGTCCTGGTGTTGGTCGATGGCAATGTCAAGATTTAAGTATGTCCATGAGTAGCCTTCAGACGCAATAGGAAAAAGGATTTAATCTGATTTATTTAGAGGTTCTATTGTCTTCACTTCTGCTTTGAGACTTTCTCTTCAAAAAAAAAAAAAAATACGGTAAAACATGAAAGGTAATAAAAATCACATTATCTCTACACTTTTTCTTGGAGGGGGTCATATTGAAGAAGTCAGAATTCCTCACCTCTTCAGATGTAACTGCATCTAACAATTCGATATGTCTGTAAATTTTGTTTATCTTTAAATTTTACTTTAGAGTGTGCATTTTTTTGTTTTTCTTTTTTGACACAGAGAGAGAGAGAGAGAGATCACAAGTAGGCAGAGAGGCAGAAAGAGAGAGACGGGGAAGCAGGCTCCCTGCTGAGCAGAGAGCCTGACGTAGGACTCGATCCTAGGAGCCTGGGATCATGACCTGAACCTAAGGCAGAGACTTAACCTGCTGAGCCACCCAGGCACCCCTAGAGTGTGTGTTCTTATATGAGAATATATATAGCCTTATTTATATGAATATATTCTTATATATATTCATAATATTATGAATAAGTATAGAAAGAAATTAATTTTGGAATCCCCAGTGATCAGAGACTTATGTAATAACCAGAGGCAGCCCTGATTATGTATATGGGCAAGGCATTTGCAAACAGTGTCTCCTTTGTGTAGCATACAAAACAAGCTTTTCTTTAACATTGGACGTGCAAGTAGGCCTTCTCCAATAAGGGCCTCTCTCTATCCCTCCCACCTTTGAGCAAACATTATTTATTGTGGCTGATGTGTGATCAGGTCTTGATTTGGGGCTTCTTTTTGATGCTCCGTCTTTGTGGGATCTCACCCACGTGCCCCTAGAGACCCTTCGGCTGCCAGCGGCTTTGTTTGCCAACCACCCGTGTGGTGCCAATAGCATCTGCTTTGTGGCGAGCTGTCCCCAGAGCCCCAGCATGGCCTGGGGATGGTCTCCATGACTAGACTTGCATGTCTCCTGGAGCCACTTTTGGACTCAGAAATAATGGCTGTGCTCTGTTCCCCTCCCCCCCTTCTGTGACCCCCTTTCCCAGCCTGAGCCATTCTGAGCTTTGTTTCTAGGAACTTACCAAGTGTTTTATGGACAAGCAGGGGAGGGGGAAAGGAACTCATCTGAGGTAACCGCCTTTGTGCCAGCCACTCAGCCCCCTCATTGTTCCTCTGAGGCCAGGAGATGGGATTCTCCTTCAACAGGTGAGGACTCTGACTGTGGCTTCTGTTGGGGAACTTGTTTGCGATCCCCCAGGCAGCAGGTGACGACACCAGGATTTGAGTCAAATCCGGAGACCCAGTAGGGTGATAGACCAGCACCTTTCCATGGCTCGAAGCTTGACAGCAGAAACTGAAGCTGTTGGCTGCACCTGTCTGCAGGCAGCAGGGACCGGGGACATGTGCTTTCTCTGTGGGGGAACATGGGAACGGACACATTCAGAGGCATGTTAAGTGTCCTCGGGGCTGAAAGAATGAAGCGAAGCTTGGAATCGGTAAACCATCGGGACTTTGCAGATTGAAGAAACAGAGCTGGAAAGAGAGGAAGTTGATTGCCCCAGACCAGTCCGTTTGTTGGGACTTCATGAATGAAAAGAGATGTGGGTTTCCTCGAGAGCATGGGGGGTGCCAGTGAGTGGGGAAGGCTCTGGGGTGGGGTGCTGTTGGGGTGCACAGTCCCATATGAGCCGCTGTGGGGACACAGTGAGGGAATCACGGGAGGTAGGAAGGGGAGAATGAGACTCTGGACGGTTCCGGGGCCTCCCAGCCTCCAGATGAGCCATCTCCGTGTTTTAGGGAGCCGTGAAGATGCTTCAGGGGAGTGCAGAAGAGAGAGTTTCAGCGGATTCACTAGCTAGTCCTTCCTTGGAGAATGTGCCTTTAGTGGACAGTGGTCCTTCAAGGTCCTGTGGTCTTTATTCAGACCAAGAGATGATCGGGTCCGGGCATATCACAGATCAGAGATGGGGCAGGAGGAGACTGTGCAGGAGGACGTCCTTGTCTGGGGTTGGGATGGCAGTTTTCTCCTCCCAGCTGTGACCCACCGTGTGTTTTCAGACAATTACTGTGACTTTCCCCACACACTGAAGTGTCCTTCTGGGTGTGTACTTCTTTATCCAGCTCCGCTTTCAAACCCTTTTTTTTTATTAATTTTTTTTTGAGGGAGTGTGTGTGTGTGTGTGTGTGTGTGTGTGTGCATGGGTGTGGGGGTTGGGGCAGAGGGAGAGAGAATCTCAGGCAGGCTTCACGCTCAGCACAGGGCCTGAGGTGGGGGCTTGATCTCACAGTCATGAGATCATGGCTTGAGCCGAAACCAAGAGTCAGATGCTTAACTGACTGAGCCACCTAGGTGGCTCTCAAAGCATCTTTTTGATCGCCGGCAGTGTCTTCTGTGTAAACCTACTATGGTGGTCATGACAGTGCAGGGGAATGGTGATATTCAGACCCGAGACACATTACCTGGCACCTAGGGTATTGGAGCCAAGGATGGGTGAATGAATGGATGAATGAATGAGGTTCTTGGTGCTCAAGGCAGTCTTGTAGGTCGATATGCCATTTGATCATTTGGATGGCACGTTGTGCCCACGTGACTGGCAGGACTCTTCTATCCAGGGAGATGTTTTGGGTTTTGCTGGGAGGAAGGTTGGTTCTGAGAGGGTGGGGGGTGGGGGAGTCTCAGGCCTGGCTCTGGCACCAGCTGGCAGGGGCACTGTGGAGAAGCTCTCCACTCAGTGGGGTTTAATCGAGCTGAAACTGCCTGAATTCTAAGTTGTTTGCTACTCTGAGGTTCATTGTCAGAGCCCCACTCTGTCCTGCGGAATGCTCCCTCCCCCTGCTGACCCTCTCGCGGGGAGCAGTTGCTCTTAACCTGCCCCGAACTGCTTGTGGTTCTCACACCCTCTCCCTGCCGCCCCTGCTGCCCTTTTTGCTGGGGCGTTTGGGATTGAATTGGCTACTTTCTTGCCCTGAGTGGTGAGGATTGCTCCCAAGAGGTGGTCTGCAAAGGGGACAGGGGTGGGGAGTGGGAGGAGCCGGAGGAAGCAGTCCCCACGCAGGTTGTCCTTGTTGCCATCCTGGAGTGAAGGAGGAATGAAAGGAAAAACCGCTCTTGGTGGTTTGGGCAAGGATTTCAGTTGACAGATCGGGTAGTTTCCCTCTGTCGGACTTGTTTTGACCAGAGTCTGGCCACGATGTTGTTGTCTGAAGGTGAAGCAGAGCTGTTACATGCTCTGAGAAATAGAAATCACGACGGGTTGGGGAGCCACAGAGGCAGGGAAAGAACAGAGCCAGTAGGGACCCTGCGTCGAGGGTGCGGGGCGGCCCTGCTGGTGTCCCGGCGGAAGAGCTTGTTAGATTTGGAGAGAGTAAAGATAAATTTGGCCCTAAGGGCCTCTGGTTGCTTTTAGAGACTTTTCCTGTAAAACATAAAATGGAACTCAGGAGATGTAGCAAATTGGAAAACAGCACATTCTGTCCATAATGAAAGCCGTCCCATAAGAATTTCTGTGTTTTATCCCTTTAGCCAAATTTCTGTTTCTAAAAGGGAAAAGGGACCAGAGATAGGCTTGTTTATGTTCTTGGTTGAAACCTTGGTTTTTATATTTCAAGCCCATTCTCCTGGGCGAGAACAAGCAACGCCTGAGGTTGCTTCACCGTGGTGTGCTGGCTGCCCAGACCCTTTCACGGGGGGATCTAGGGCCCCCCACCCCCGTCTTTACTTCTTGGCACAGAACTTAAAGTGCACAGACCTCAGGTGTATCCAGCTATCTAATTTTTATATATTTACACCTGTGTACTCATGACCCAGGGCAAAGGAAGGACATTTTTCAGTGTCCTGAAGGCTCTGCTCTGTCCCTTCCCCGAGAGAACCAATTTTTGATTTCAGTTTTTCTGTTTTTGAACATCATATACATTCAGTTATCATTGGTATTTTTATAGCCCTTCCCCCTATTAAAAACCAGTCTGTTAGAATCTTTAGATGTTTCTTAAAAGGATGCTTTTTGATTCTTCGTTGTATCAGAGAGTTGTAGCTGGAAAAGCCCAGGACACACCTTTGCCTGGGACACAGCATGTCCCCTCTGCTGCTGGGAGCCCTGTGCGGCCAGCCCGAGCCCCTCCTTTGAACCTTGTCCGTTTCTCTTGCTTCTTCCCACCGCCCAGCCAGGCCCCTCTGCCTGCTGTCCCCACAGTCCATTCCCCACACCCTCAGGGGGACACCTACAGTGGCTTCCGCATTTTGTACCCTCTTAAGACAACATTGCTTCCCCTGCAGCACTGGCACCTCTGTTTGTGATCGGCATTGCCTGGTGTGGTTATTTGATTAACGCGTGCTTTCCCTCCCACTGGAGAACAGGGTAGTGTCTGATACGCAGCGCAAGCCCAGTTCAAGTTTGTTGGATGATTGGTTAGGGGGGTACATTGTGAGGGAGAAGGCCTCATGGAGCAGCAGTTGGCTCTTGTGTGTGTGTGTGTGTGTGTATGTGCATGTGCATGTGCATGGGATCTGGCTCTTCTGGGTGTGTGTTGCAGGGGTGGATACGATGCCTGCCAAGGCAGTTTTATCCTTGGGAGTTCTGTGTGCGTTTCCAGGTAGGAGATGTTTCACGCACACGAGTTGTCATTGTCCCTGGTGTCTGTGTCACAGGTGACCTCATTCTACGTTCGGCCTCATTCCTGCACCCCTGCCCGCCCCGGGCCTCTCTGGAGTAGGCTCCCTCTCCTGCTAGCTCTCTTGGCCAGGATTTTAACATATATCACAGGCTGGTAGGCTAAGAGCTTGGGACTTCCCCTCACCACACTCAAAGCCTTTGATCTTTTGCTTTGGAGGTAACATCAAAAGGAAGGCTGAGGAAGACAGCCAGGCTGTGAAGTTCAACGTTCAAGTTAATAGCTTGACTGAAGGTTGTGCTGTGTCCTGGCAGCATCACTGAGGCTGAAGTAAACACAGTGATTCCGCCACATTTTCCTGCAAATGGAAGCTAACAGTGTAAAAGGGATTCATTTGCATTTGGAATGAAGTCGGGCTATAGCTGGCGCCTCTTTCCCCTTTACCCCTTTCTTCACAAGTGTGAAAACACGGTTGGGGGAGAAGCGTGTGTCAGGGGCGTGCAAAGGGGGTGGATGGGAGAGGGCTGGTGACCCCATGTGACCTGCATCCGGAAGTTATCCTTGCCCGCGGGGGCTCGCTGTCTGCCTGGCTTTTGGCATGGCCTCTCTGGACCACTTACTGGGCCCGATGCAGCGGGATGTTCCCGGGTTCAGATGGCAGCTTGGCTGGGGCTTGGGGAAGTCACAGCCACAGGCCAGAAGCTGGGGGGCGGGGGGAGTCTTGTGGGAAGTGAAAGTGAAAGTGACCCACGGGTCTCCTTGCTTGGTCTCTTTGCAGAGCTTTGTGGATGCTTGTTTGCTTGTTTCATCTAAGATTTCATGGACCATTCCTTCTTTAGCTTTTCATCCAGGGCTTTTTTTGAATGGTTTTTTGACACATTCCAGCCCCAGCACCGTCTGGTGGGTGATTCATTTGGGGCAATGGTTTCCGCTTTCTGAGGCTGGTCATTCCCCCCCTTTGCCTAGGGTACTTCTTGTGGTGTGGCCTGAGCTCCGGCGACATCCGCCCCTGTCACCGTCCAGGATCAGGAGCTGCTGCCCCCTCATTCGGCTGTCTCCCCGCCGCCCCCACCTGTCACCCTCCACAGGGTACCACAGCCTCCCCTTCCAGCTGGGGTTGCCACCCTGATGACGTCAGCAGCGTGCAGCCAGAATTCTCTCTGGGTTTCCTTACTGTGGGTTCTCAAGCTTCTCATCCCCATATGTCCCATCATGATTTTTGGCCTAACTGGATGCCACCTGCACTGTTACTTATTTGATGCAAACCTTTGATTCACCTATTTGAACTCAGCCTCTCTGTTGTAAGCATTAACATCTGTGAAATTATAAGTTTGACGTGCCGGTTTATTTTTTTCTAGTATACGTTAATATCCTCTAGCTACTCAGGTAACAGCGGGTACCACCTGCAGTCATGCCCGGTAGGCTTGCTGTTCAGGAAACACTGTTAAGAGAGCGGTTGCTTTTGCCTTTCCCTCTTGGTGGTTGGCAGGTTTGGGTGTCTGAGGGGCCAGCTCTGTCTTCTTCCTCTTCCCTCTGCTGAGGCCAGCTGAGCCCTGCTCAGCTCATGAGCGGACTCAAAATCCTGTGCATAGAATGGTGTTGGGCTTCTGGCAGTCAGTCTCGTGATGGCTAGAACCCATTCATGGCGGATGGGCTCCCTTCTCCATTACTTTTCACGCTGCCTCTTGAATCCGTAGATGCTGAAGCTGAGGCAGCCTGCGATCTTTCCAGGTTGAGTTACCCTCTGAAAGGTCTTGGGAAATCCCTGCCACCTCTTGATCAGAATTGTTGGCACGAGTCCCCCCGGTTCTAGGTTTTCAGCCCTTGAGACTCTCCACTGCGTTCATTATACATGTCCACTTGGTGCCTTGTTGCAAAGGTACCTCCCGCCGCTGGTGGCAGCACAGGCTGGAAATTCCTTGGAGAATACAAGGTGCCTGCTTCCCGGGACGGGTGCCCAAAGCATCAGGGACACATCCTGGGGTGCTGAGGAAATGCTTCAGGAGAATGTTGCTGCTTGCCCTCATCCCTTGAGCTGGGTGCCCGGAGATGGGCATTTTTTGCCTGTGCTTAAAGCTGTAAAGGGCCATTGTCAAGTTTGTTTAACTTCTCAATTCGCGTTCCTTAGAGGATGGTGAATTGAAGCTAGCATTCCTGGACAGAGCCTTTCATACATTTAAGAAAACCTGTAGAGTCTCCTGGGGGACAGGGTAGGGGAGAGATGAAAGGTTTTCTCCAGACCTGCTCGGCAGCATGGACTGTTCTTTTAAGGTAATTAAGGGAGACCATAAAAGATGAGCACACACATCCATTTACCATTCACTTGGGGGTCTTAAATCTTTGCATGGTCTTCTTTAACTGTATACCTGTATGTCACCCATGGACCCCCGTGGTCTCCCATTTTCATTGTTCCCCTGTCCAGTCTGCTGGGACATACCATTGGGGATTGAAGAATGGGGGTTTGGCGGTGTTTGGGAACTTTTGAGTTTCTTCATGGAGTCCCAGAGAGGCTTGCTTCTGTGTTCAGAGTGAGGTACTAGGTGAGGGGACACAGGAACAGGTGCATAGGGGTGCCTGTCTGAACTTTGTGACAATAGCTCCTACGCATGGATGTCTCCCACCTGTCATGTATTGGGACAGTGGTTCCCCAAATGTGCGGCACAGTTGAATCACCTGGAGCGGTTTTATAAAAATCCCGATGCCCAGGTCCCACTGTGGGGGAGGAGCCAGGCATCAGTAAGTGTAAAGACTCCTAAGTGATCCCAGGGTGTGAGGGCCGCTGTATCGGGACCATGGGATTTGTGTCCTTTGTATTCTAAGTCACTTACGCTGATCATTCTCCAGGTACTGTTATAAGCAGTTTACAGACATCATCTCAGTTAATCCTCACACAATTAAGGAGGGAGGTGGCATCACCCCCATTTTGTAGGCAAGACCACTGGAGCTCAGAGAGCCTTAGTTGAGCACCCTGACAAAGATCATTGAGTTAGCTTGCGGTGGAAGGAGGCTTTGAATCCCAAGTGTGGCCACATCCCGGGTCGGGTCATTGCCCTGGTGTTCGTTCTTACGCTGTGGAGACCCAGCTTTAGTTGGAATTTGCTTACTGGTTAAGGTATGGGGGGCAGGGGCGCGAGTGGTCGGGGGTGAGGGGAGGATTGTCGCTGATGGACTGGAAACAATTTGGTATCTTTAAGCGTTTAAGCGGTGGCCTATGAACAGTAATTTTCTTGTGGAGAGATTAGGGAAGGGAAGGACATTCCAGGTGAATCAGGCACAGAGTCGGACTTCTCAGGAAGGCAGGGACTGGTGGAGTGTGTGCAGAGGGCAGCGAGAGCTCTGCCCGTGACGTTTGCGTCTGAAGCTGGATTCTCCCACCAGGGGCCTTGAGTGCTGGGTGCTAAAGAGACCTCAGATTCTAATGAGCCACAAACCTCTGGGACTGTGAAAATGCAGATTCTGATATAGTAGTAAGCAGGGGGCGGGGCCCGAGCGTCTGCATCCCCCTCCCCCCACCCCAGTTCCTATCAGTTGCTGCTGCTTGTGGGCGGTGGTTCCCAAGGTTCACCTGGAAAACTTTTTAAATTCTGATGTTCAGTTTGCAGTCCATTTCAGCGAGGTCAGAATGTCCGAGGGATGGGAGCCTGGTGTTGGTATCCTTAGAGGATACCCAGTGGGCTCCGGTGTGCGGACTGCTGGGGAAGCTTGGGACTGGATAGTCTGTGCTGAGTCTCCGCCAGCACACTGTGCGCTCCATTCACGGAATGTAGGAGGCCGGTGGAGTGGCGTTGAGAACCGTTGCACCTGCCTTCTTACCTGATGCATGAACGTGGCAGTATTTGTTGAGTGCCTACAGCAGGCCAGACCCTGCTCTCGGGGTTTGGGGCTCAGCAGTGTGTCTCTGTGTTGGGGGGGTCTCAACCAGCCCGAAGGTGTGCCAAGGGCAGCCGGAAGCAGAAGAAGCACGTTAGGCAGGAGAATACCCTGGATTTTTGAATCCTAGGTAATTTGGTCAAGACTCCAAACAAGAATTTCTTTTTCCCTTCATGGTGAAACGGATTTATTGGGCACCAGGTAACGAGCTGGCAAGGGGACGAGCACCTTGCTGCATCCAGGTCGTTTAGAAGCCTTGTTGTTTCTATACGAGCACCTGCCTGCTAACCTCTTTAAGGATCTTGCCTAACGAATATTTCTTTGCTTATTTTGGGGTTATCTGCAGTGTTTGGACATACTGAGACATTTCTTAAAAATAACAGTCATCTGCAATTCTTATTTTTCAATAATTTGGATTGATTGGTGAGAACCAGTGAGCGCTGACTGAGGCTTTCTGTGTAGCCAGCTCTCTCTGTAACCCACATGTGTGCTGCAGAAACTTGACTTGGTTGCAAAAACTAGCAGAGTTTGCATGTTAGAATGGGGGTGTGTGTACCTAGGGAGTTGCGTCTTGAAGAGCCTGGCCTACTAGGACTGGCGGTGCTTTGACAGGGTATATGTTAGAGTCTGTGTTAGCAGTTAGCTGAAAGCTGGATAGTTAAAATCCTGGAATATGCTTGTGCTCTGCCTACCTTCCCAAATCTCATGACCTAGTAACTGGAAAGGGCCTAGTAGGGGGCTTCCGGACCCTGGTGGGTCCCGTGGGTGGTCAGTATCACTCTGCTGGAACCAGATGAAGACTGTCTGGTGGTAGTTTTGTAAGGCTGAATTTCAAGGCCCAATGATGCTTCTAGAACAGAAGTACATGCTTAGCACTTGGAGCTTTCTCTACTGATTATGTCCGTGAATGAATTCAGGGAGCCCTGTGCTGACCCTTCATCCCGAAATGGGTGGATTTCACGTGCGGGTCAGAGTCTCTTTTTTGGCTTAGACCCTTCTACTTTAAGCCAGTGATTAATAGCATTCTCTTTTATCTTTACAAGAGCCCTGGTTTGGGTGATGCATTATATGGTCACCCCTAGTTCTTATCAAAGACTGGCCGCGGCTACTAACTTCCGCATCACTTTGACGAAGCTCCAGAGTCGGGATTAGAGCCAGAGAGAGAAGGCTGCAGGCTGGCTTCTGGCCCTTAACCTCACTCCCTCCTGCCCTCTGCCGACTTGGCGGTGGGGCTGGGCCATCGTCCCTGGGAGAGTTTGGAATCCCTCAACCCTTGGACAGTAGAAGTCCCGAAGGGCTGGGAAGTCCAGGGCTGCGTCTGCTCCTTCCGTCTGCCATCTCTGCGGGGTGCTGGAGAATAATTAGTTAATGTTTGCAGAGCACTTTGAAACTCTCAGATGAAAGGCATCAGAGAAGTACGAGGTATTATTATTTATTATTAGTCTGAACCAGAATGGGCAGCACTTCTTGCCTTGTACCAGGGCCGTTCCTGTGCTGGTCTTTTTCTGCCTGATTGGCTTTCTGTATACGTAAAACAAAACAAAACTGAGGAGTGTGTGGGGATTATGTGCCCTAGACGGTGGACAGGTGACAGGACACACAGCCCACTGTGGTCCCAGGGCAGAGGTCTCCTGCTCCTGGCCTGGTGGGGGCTGCTGTTCCTGTGGGTCTGACTTGAGCTGGCTGCGGAGGGGGGTGCTTTCCTTTGGGTCCTGCTTGCCAACGCTCTGTTATTGTATTTTTGATTGAAATTTTACTTGATTTAATGATAATAGTGCTAAGAAATCTGCTTCCTGGGGACCCAAATGTACTACTGTCAAGAGGGTAGGGGTTGAGAATTACCTTTTGCTATGGTGGAATGTTCCTGTATGATTCATGTAGGCCTCCAGTGTATGTGTGTCAATATTTCATTTCTTTATAAGAGTTTGGCATGCCAAGGCAGATCCCCCGGAGCTCCGAGCAATACAAGGGGGTGCTCTCTGGCGCTTTCTGCTTTCTTCACCCTGATTTTCTTAGACTGGAATTGAATTCATCAGCTGCCAGGGGCTTACTTTATTTGCTGTGGGGGAAAGAGGTCTGAAGAGAGGGAAAAAAGAAAAAAAAAAAAATCACTGGGCCAGTCCTTTTGGAAATGGAAGGTTTGGTTTATCTTCTACTTATCGGCGGATTGTTTGTCTTTCCCCTTGCCCCCAAACCCTCAGTTAATCAGACATGGTTGTACCCTTGATACATACTCCTGCCACCCCAGGTTCTCCTCGGACGCAGGAGCCCCAGTGTGAGCTCCTGGCAGTCTCTGTTGCCTGGCGTTCTGTTGACTCAGTGGTGTCTCTTTGCCCCGAGGCTCTGAAACCCGGAGGACTGACCACTTCTGGAGGCTTTTCCTCCAGTTTGCAAAGAGCCCCTGGCTAGCAGAGCTGGGGATTTCTGTACCAGCAACAACTTCTCCCTTCCCCTCCCCACGTATTACCTTCCACTCCTGGTCTTCTATTAACATGGAACAGCCAGTAATACTCAAATCCTAGTTTGTGACGAAGCCAAAAATGGGTGTATATCTCCTCCACCTGAACAATTTCTTATAGGAACCCTGGATTTAGTTTATAAGCCTTTCCTAAACCATGAGGGATTTGAGTCCCACAGAGTAGTGCTATCTGGGGCAGGGCCCGAGACTTTTCTGAATGATTTCCTCCATGAGCCAGGCGTGACTGCTCCAATGAAGGGATCCTGTGTGGTGGGTAGAAGCAGGCATTATCCCATTTTACCCATGAGGAAGCAGAGAAATTACCCAGCAATGGGGCGGGAGCAAAGCATCCTATGTTCCTCAACTCTCCTTGGAGGTACTTTTCAGCCATATACACAGTCTCCTTTGCATCCTGGGCTGTTGTGACCGAGACACCTTTAAATGGAAATTTCTCTGGGGAACTCTGCTCCCCTTGGCTGGAGCCTGGCTGGGAAGGAGGAGCAGGCAGGGGGCTCTTTTGGATGTGGGCAGTCTGGCCACCTAGGGACACCCTGTGTGGTCACTGCAGACTTTCTCCCTCCTACCCAATGCCCTACTGCTTGGAGGGCGTGCACCTTGCAGAATCAACTAAAAAACATAGTCATTGGGGGAATCCAAGCATTTTTGTCCCAGTTACCTTATTTCTCAAAAAAGACCAAAGAAACATCTTTTTATTGAGTCCCTTGCTGGGCCTATATTAACTGTTCTTTTTTTTTTTTTTAATTTTTTATGATGTCTTTGCAAATGGAGTCACATTTATATCCATTTTACAGACGAGAAGCCCGAGTTCCAGAGAGGGTCCCTGTAGATCTTTGTTCTTTATAATGTATCTTCTTTGCACACCAAGAAATTGAGCATATTTAAGAGGGTTGGAGAGAGCTGAGAAAGATGATATTTGGGTCATCCATGCATGGTTATGGAGAGGGCCCAGGGCTGGGTGACGGATGAACTTATTGGTCGCTAAGAGACGTTGAAAATTTTAATTCCTTCCACTAGAGTCCATTTCCTCTCCCTGCTGAGGAAACAGACGCATTGGTATCATCAGTGGTGGTGAAGATTCTATGAAGATTCCATGAGCTGTGGAAAGTGCTAGATCAGAGCCTGGCACGTAGCAGGTGCTCAGTAAAGACACAAGAGGACATGAGAAGGCCCTCTCTGGGCTGTGTTGCCCTGTTATTCTTTTTGTCCTTTAGGCTTGGAGAATGCTGGATGGGCAGTGAAGTGTCCTCTCAGATGCCTGATATGTTCGCTCAAGTGGCCATGGGGGGGAAGGCTGATGGCCAGAGGCTTGGCCACCCCTGCACGCTTCATCCTGAGTCCTTCCTTAGTACTTTGCTGGGGTGCATCTGTTTTCTTTTAGTGTAACTTCCTGTGCACCTAGTACTTGGGAGTTGCGGCGCCAGGAGCTGGAACTGGAGGTGAGCAGGACATGACCTTGGGAGGCAGCTGTGAGAACCAGGAAGTGGAGTACGGTTATTATGGGTGTGATGGTGGAAATCTGAACAGCGTCCAGATGGGACTCCTGAGTGAGAATAGGTTTCTGGGGCCAGTGGGACAGAACGCCTGAAATCCCAGCAAACCTGGAATGGGCTCCTCCCTGCGACCCAATCCCCTTTGAGGAAGTCCTCACAAGGGACAGGAGGAAACCGTGTCTCTGGTTTGTTAGAAAAACTCCCTAGGGGTGTTAGAAGCCTGTGTGTCCCTTTGGGGAAGTGAATGCAGTTCTTCACCCAAGCCAACCTAATTGAGGGTCTGCAACCAGATTTAAATGTCACCCTTCTCATATCATACACAGTTAGGCATAGTTTTAGACATAGATTTACAGACACTTTGCTGAAAAATGTATTTTCTTTAGAAACTTTAAGGGGCACAGTCAATGAAGCATCTGGCTCCCGGTTTCAGCTTAGACCATGATCTCAGGGTCGTGATCGAGCGCTGTGTTGGGCTCTGCACTGGCTGTGGGGTTGTGGGGTCTGCTTGAGAGTCTCTCCCTCTCCCTCTGCCCCTCCCACCCTGCTTTCTCTCCCTCTCTCAAAAAAAATTTTTTTTAATAATTTAAGATTAAAATAATATATTAGAAAGTAGAAAGCAACAACAAAAAAATTGTAATTCTACTACCTAGAGGAAAGCATTGCTAAAAAGGAGGCTAATTTTTCTTCTTTTTAAAGTGGTAAACAGATGAGTGGTTTGGAATATTGACTTTTCAGGTGTGTGTTGGGGTCACATGGGCAGCCAACATTTTTTTTCTTGTGGATTCCAGCCAGGCTTGACACCTGCCCCTGCACGAAAAGCAAACTTGGGCCTTATTCCTCTGGCAGATTAACAGTGGACGGCCTCAAGGGAGGCAGATTCTCCTTATGTTAAAGACTTGACAACCCTGAGCCACTCTGGGGGTTCCTTTGTTGTGACTTTTTGAGCTAGTGGTGGGTTAGAGCCTTACCTTTGCCCTTCTTTAAAAACAAGAGAACAGTAGGTGTTGAGGGCTTGATGCCTCTTAAAAAATTGGGAAGTGCTGGGGCCCGAGGGTAAGCTTTTCTAGAAGCAAGTCTGTGTGTTGTGTTGTTTTACCTAATGAATCTTCTGGGCCTGAAGATAATGAGGTCAGTGAGGGCAGTCATGTTGCTTTACCCCTCACCCAAGGGTCATTGTCACCCAGAATGTGCCTGGCCTATCCCAGGGGCCTGGGAACGCTTCTTTGATTGATTTGGGGCTTGGAAGCCAGCTGGCCGTGGCCGCCATGCTGATGGGGGCCCGCTGAGAAGTTGGTGGGTTGCCGTCCCTGCCTCCCCGATCCCCGATCCTTGCCCCCTTCCAGGGCTGGAGGACTGAGTTGGCCTCTACCTGAGGGAGGGGGCTTTGCTGAGACTATCGAAGACACCTCGTTCCTAGTGGCAATGAGGCCACTGGCTCTGGAGGCAGGGTGCGTTCCAATAATAATAATAACAACAACAACAACATGTGGTTTTATATTTCCTATTATATTTTATGGTGGAAGTGCTATTCAGATACCTTACTATTATCTTTAGTTTATAGATGTATTAACTAGGGCTAGTTTTGGGAGATGGAGGGGACTGTGGGGGACAGAGGGAAGGAAAGCAGCCTTGAATGAATCCCGAGACTCCCCTGGAAGCTGCCAAGTAGTTAGATACTGTTAAATGGAATTTTTATGTCCACCCTGTGAGGTGGGGTGGAGGGAAATTATTTCACAATAGTTGGAGGTCAGAGGGCAGAAGTCTCTGCCCACTGTCACCCAGCAAGGGGGGCGAGAGCTGGGAATTGTCGCCCAGGTCACCTGACTCCGGGGCTCTGTGATCTTTCTCTTCTGTCTAGTACCCAGCATAATGTCCGGCAAAGAGCCGGCATCAATAAATATTTGTCGAATGTTAAATGAGGCTTAAAGAGACCATTCACGCTTGGCACAGGGGCACAGGGGAGATGAGCGTGTTTCCTGCCCTCATAACCTTCACTTCCAAATCCCGCGACCTTGGGCCGCTTGCCTAAGCTCTCCCAGCTCAGTTTCCTGAGATGTCATCCGAAAAACGGGTAAAGGACGTAGCAGAGGGCATTTCCTGTAGTAAGATCTCACATGTGACGTGGTTTCTACTACTTACTGTTTTCTTTTTAACTTTCCAACCACACAGTTTCCCCCTTTCCCCCTTCCTCCTCCTGGAATATCCATTCTTGATGACAGGCTGTCGTTGGAGGACCCACGGGAAAAGCATTCCCGACGTGATGGCCCAGATCACCAGTGGGACGGATAGGAACTTCGTAACGACCCCAACAGTGGTCCTAGGGGTTGGCATCTCTCGAGCGGCTTACCATATGCTCGGGGCTGCTCCACGCCGCTCTCCGTGATCATGATTTGGCAACTCTGATTCAGAGCTGCTGTTAGCTTCTGTTTCATAGAAGAAGAAACTGAAGCTCAGGGTGGTAGAGGAACCTGGCGGGAGCCTCTGAGGAAGTAGGTGGAGGTCTGGGATCCAAACCCCAGAATTGGTCTGACTTCCCAGTCTTGAAACCATAGTTAAAACTTAACCTCTTCTGTGTGTGTGTGTGTGTGTGTGTGTGTGTGCGCGCGCGTGTGTGTGTATGTGCGTGCGCGGGCGTGCTGGGCGTTTCCATATCTTGTTTACAGCTTGCACCTTTGCTTTCTCCGTGTACTTCATTCTCCAAGTACATGGTTAGTGCAGGAGGAAACCCACATGGATTTGGGATAGAACCAGCGGGTGGAGATGGTCCCCAAACAGGGTGCCAAGCGGCTGACCGTTGTTTTGCTGCCTGAGGGTGGTAAACCAGGGGCACCAGGGAGTTCTTTGCATTTCCTTTTCCCAACTGTCTTACCCCTTCTTTAGGCGAGGTTTTTAACAGGCGAGGTTTTTAATCTTAAAGAAAAAGGAAATCGTGACATAGCTGGGGGAAAAAGTGGCAGGGTTTTTTTTTTTTTTTTCTCGTTTTTCTCTGGTCCACGTGTAAAACCTCTTTGGGGTGAGGATTCCGTGTGGTTTTTGGTAGGCTTTAAGCAGCTGCTGCTATGTTCACTGTAATGCCTCACCACCCCGATTTGTGTGTCAACTTGTGTCTTGCGTTTCGGCTTTTGGCAGAACAGTCATGTTGCCTTACCCCTTAACCCGGCAGAGTGTGGGGCAAGAATCAGAATTCTGCTGGGGTTGCAGACCTTTAAGAAGTATCTTTTAAGTTTGCGGGCCAGTCGGAGGGGAGAGATGCGGTGGCTCAGAACAGCGGACTCGAATCTGAGCCTTGGTACACCTGAGGGGAGACCAGACATATGGGGGGGGCAACTGTAGGTATGGGAAAGTCCCACTTCCCCAGGAGGCCAGGAGTGAATGAATTGGAAGGAGGGGTAGGGAGAGGAGAGCCTGGTCAACTAGGAATGTTTTTGGTCAGTTTGCTTTACTGCAGGGGAACGGTTTATTTCTCTTTAAGCGATGGATAATACACATACCTGGGATTTACTTTTCTGGATGATTTAGAGTCATGCAGTATCTCAAGGAGTTTTACTCTGAGGATACTGATTATATTAATAGCAATGTAATAGCCAGCTAATAACATAATAGCTAGCGTTTCCTCAGCACGTGCAATAGGCCAGGCGCTGTGCCAAGCATTTCATCCTTAGAAGAACCCTGAAACGTGGATGTTTATGTATAGTCCCATTTTACAGTGGAGGAAGCCAGTGCTCAGAGAGGTGCCATCTGCCCAAGCTGACCCTGCTTTTAATGGTCAGCTCTGGGGCGCCTGGGTGGCGGAGTCCTTAAGCACCTGCCTTCAGCTTAGGTCATGATCCCGGAGTCCTGGGATCGAGCCTCGTGTCGGGCTCCCTACTTGACGGGAAGCCTGCTTCTCCCTCTCACACTCCCCCTGCCTGTGTTCTCTCTTTTGCTGTGATTCTCTCTGTCAAATAAATAAATAAAATCTTTAAAAAAAAATGGAATGGTCAGCTCTGATATTCTCTCTCAATGAGCCCAATTCTTTTGGCACATAGAAGGCGCTCAATAAATATTTGGGTGAATGAATGGAGTTCTGGAGCTGGGATCTGAACCTGGGTCTGAGCTGCCTTCAGATGTGGTCTGGAAACTTGTTCTGAGCGCACACAGCCCCCACAGCACCTACTTTGCTGCTTTGGGTCCTCACAGTAGCAGATAGACTTAACTTAACAGGGACTCGGTGGTCCTGAGGGCAAGGAGCATGGCTCCTGGGTATTTCCTGGGCATGGGGACATGAAAGGCATAGCATCATTCCAAGATGGTTTGCTGAATTAGCATTTTTCCTCCCTGATCATGGCAATGTGTGATTTGCTTTGTGGCCATGTATCGGCAGAGTGAGAGGGGGCCAAACTCAAGAAGACCCTTTGGCTGGGATGGCTGTGTATTCACCTGTACCTGGGCAGAGCCTGAGAGGGACTTCAGGCATCTGGCTTCCTTCATTCAGGTGTTTGGGAAACTTCAGACAACTGGACTTGAATTCTCTTTGCCAGGGTACATAGGGAGGAGGGATATATTTAAAATAGCTGAATGGATAATTTCTTTCCCATTTATGTGTGGATAGTAACGGTGGGTTGTATCAGTGGGTCTGTTCCTCGGGCACCTACCTGGAGCATTCTGTAACTTAGTGCATTTACTGACAGGAATCCCACACTTCTCTTTTCTCCCTTTCTGCATCCAGCAGGGAGATGGCTCCCTCCATGACCATGAACCCCATTAGCCTTCTATCTCATAGGTCAAACTAGGCCTCATTTGTAGTGCACAGACTACCAATCACTCCTGTGCATAATCAAGAAGGAGGTACCACTGTTATCCCTACGTTATTATCCTCACTATGTAGGCCAGGGCTGGATGCAAAGAGAGGGGAAGCCATTTATCCAAGGCCCCAATGCTTTGTGTCTAAGCACAAAGCCGCAGATCCTGGGTTTGAGCCTAGGTATTCCATCTTCTGCTCCTGCGCATCTTAACCATTCTGCTTGCACCACCTTGGTCTGAATTAGTGAGGTTTTAAGTTTATTTTTAACTAATCTTCTAGAACCTTCTGTCAGCCAGCTTCACAATGGGGAGATAACATTGTGACCTTTGTCTGTAGCTCAGCCTGGAAGAGCACACACAGGAGCTGGTTAGAGGGTAGAGAGACCCTAACTTGGTTTTTCCCCTTGACTACTCTAGCCCTTTCCTGGGATTGAGTCCTCTTTGAGCTGACTCTGTCTGCCTGCTTGAAATTCGGCCTACCTTCTGCATCTTTCTGCTGCCGTCAAAAGACTTGAGACCTGGAATTCCATCTTGTGGGTCCCCGGGAGCTCTAGGAGTGCAGATGTCCAGGTTCTGTGGTCAGGACTGGGTTGGCATTATAAATAAACCAAAGCCTGGGAAACTTTCTCGCTATTAATAGTGCAGACCTTCAGGGGAGGAGATCACCAAACTCGATGCTGTTAGAATTGATTTTCCCGCCCAGATGACATAGTAATGAGCTAAGTGGTTAGCTTCAGATCGCTACTGCTCCTTCCTGAGCCAGGCTCTTTAAAGACTAAAGCCACGAAAGCAGAGAACGCAGAGACCAAGTCTGTTCGGAGAGTCACGGTGGCCGTGTCGAGAGCAGGAAGGTGGGCTTGCACGGGGGAAGTGAGTAGTATTGTCTAATTCCATTTCTTCAACTGGTCGCCCCCCGCCCCCCCCATTTTTAGAAATAGGAATTTGATTTGTTGTCTGGATTGTTGATGATATTTCTGTCTTCTCCATGCCTTTGGGTTATTTCAGAAAGTTCCTCTCCCAGCCCCGAGTGTGTCAGCGAGTGTGCGTCAGCTGCTCTCTGCGGGGAGAAAGTCTCGCATAAAACAACCCTAAGATCCCTATCGCCTCACATCACCCACGTCCCATTGTTCTGCCCTTTTGCTTCTTGGCATATGCTGGTCACTGTATGTATACAATTAAAAACACAAAGCAGCCCTCTCTTGTCCGAAGGGTCTGGAATATCCCAGAGTTTTCGGAGGAGACTTTGGAAGTGGACAGAACTGTTTCCTTCCCCAAGTGAGGTTATTGTGCTCAAAATATCTCCTGGTAGTTTATTAAAGGAAACCACAGGATGGGGTCAGAGGCAGTCTCTCCTGTCTGCAGTCTCCTGTCTTGCCTCTTCTTTCTAGATCTTTCTCCCCTGTCAGTTCGTCCCCAGATGGCTTGCTGTCCCCGGGGGTGGGGGTCGGCGGTGGGTTGGCGGGGGGCAGGCCTGCTTCTCTGTCCTGGCCTGGAGTTGGAGCAGTGCGGCCTCACGATGGCCCATCGGCACTCGTCCCTGCGGGGCGTTTGGAAGGAATTTGGGGTGCAGAGTTCCGTGAGTGACTAGGATTAGGCCAGTCGGGTCTGCAGTCAGACGAGAAGTGTGTGGGCAAAGAGAACTATTGTGTGAGGCTCCTCCGGACAGAAAGCCCGCCTTCATCTTTTACTGTGCCTAATGGACAATTGAGACATTCAGCTTATGTCTGAAAGGAAAGTGGGCCGGAATGGTCTAGCAGACCTCCCAGACGAAGGCTTGTAGGAGAAGCAAATACAGACAAGGATTACCAACAGGGGAAACAACCAGGGCAGAGTCCTGGGAGAGAATGTTTATTTCCTTGCTCTCTAGGAGGGATTTGGAAAGAGCCGTAATCCTGGGTTAGGAGTAATTTGTTACAGCAAGATGATACTTGAGTGGCAGGCGGCTTCTGGCTGAGGCAGCAAGACTTGTGTGCAGGGGGGTCGGGGGCCTCCAGGAGGTCAGCCTCACTAAATCTTCACCCTGGCTCGGGGGTTTTTTTCCTCCCCAAGCAAAATGAACCAGAGGCGCCGCTGACCTCTTGGCTTCCTGAGGGGAGCGTTGCGAAGCATCTCCACATGCTTGTCACAGCCAGCCTCGGACAATAAAAATTTGGACAGGGAGACCTTTGCTGGAGCCACCGACCTCTTTCAAATGTGACAAGGGGAAGCAAAAACAAAAGGGAAATGCAGCGCGTGCTTCCCAGTTTCAGCTGGACTTTGAGGACAGGAGCCGAGGTCTGTCTCGCAGTTTTGTTCCCCCGTCGACTGACTAAAAGCACGTTAATTGGTTGCTTGTTGACTGCCAAGACTCGCGTTGTCTTTTGTTGCTGTGGAACGGCGGGGGGTGGGTGGGTGGGGGGGAAGAGAAATAGGACAGAATACGGAGGAGAACCGAGTCGTAGAAATCCCAAGTCTTGAGAGCTGCTGGCTGTGGAGAAAGAAAGCCCTCTTTTAAGAGTTCCTGATTTTCATATCTGCCGCAATCCTGCCGGGTCATGGATGGAAAATAACCCTCCCAGGTCACCAGGACCCTGTTACTCTCTGGCTTTGCGCTCTCAGAGGTCATCTCTGCCACCCGGGAGACTTGGGACTTTGGGCTTTTAACTCCCCCGCACAGTTGGAGGAAGAAGTTAACAAATCTTAACTGTCCCGTCCATTTACACAGCGTATCCTCTGGGATGGACAATACGGCGAGGAAGTCCTCTGGGAGACTCTGGGCAGGTGATTCCATGCCCACGTGGTAGCTAGAGAAACTGAGGCGCAAAGCTGGCTTGGCCTGCCTGAACCCACAGGGTGATGGGGAATGGGCTCTGAGAGGGGTCAGGTTTCTGCTGACTCAAGTGCTCCCCTCTGTTTGGTTTGCCTTGAAACAGACAGTCATCACCCACTTGGGTAGCTGTCTGCTGTGTCTCTCCCTCCGCGCATCGGGGGTGTGCTGTGTTCTTTCGAGCCTTGGCCTTCCCCTGCTGTGGAAATGGTCCTTTCCCAGGATCCTGCCCCAGCCAGTCACGTCTGGAAGCTGCTTGTTTCCCAAGAAGCTTTGGAGGGTCAGATGTTTCTTGAAAGAATAGGTTTGTTCACCTGTTTTTTCGGTTCCTTCTTTAGGCGGTATGGCATTGTGGGTGGAGTCTATGCAGACATGACCGTGTGCGCTCCCCTGCCCGCTTGTTTTTGAAATGAGTCTGATAACCATCAAGTGCCTTGGTGCACTTTTTTGTAATTCACTTTAAAAATCAAGATATAATTTACATACCATTAAATGGACGCTTTTAAAGTATACAATTCGCCGGTTTTAGTATATTCACCGTGGTGTGTAAATGTCACCACTATTTCCAGAACAGTTTTGTCACCCCCAAAGGAAACTCTGTACCCACTAGTAATCATTCCCCATCTCCCCCGCCCCCCCCAGTCCCTGGCAATCATTAATTTAATCTCTGTCTCCATGGAATTGTCTAGAATCCTATCATATGTGAACTCTTTGGTCTGCCTTCTTTAAGTTAGCATGTTTCCTAAAGTCATCCTTATTGTAGCATGGGTCAGTATTGCCTTGTTTTTATTGCCAAGTAATATTCCAGTGCACAGATAGACCACCATTTCCCTGCCCGTTTATCAGCTGAGTCTCGGGTGTGCTCTTACCCCAGTGGACCCCATATTTGCTGAGCTCCCGGTCCACCTGCCACTCCGTATCTTCCAGCTGATTTTCCTGGCCTGCAGGTGCCTCTATCCACTTGAGCACGTGTGTAGACAAGCAGGTGTTAACTAACACATTCCAATCAGTTGGACTGTACTTGGCCTTTTTTTTAATAGAAAGCAATAATAAAAGAATGTGGTGAACAGAGTAGGTCATCTTTGGTCTGGCTCTTAACGTGAGGTTCCTCCAGTGGCATGCGAGCATTCGTTATTTGCTAGTTACCATGGGGGGCTGTGGGGAAGGAGTTTGCTCTACCCTGTCTGGGGGTGATGATGGGCGACCTGTTGGAACGGGATAGGAGGGCGAGGGCTTCTGCTCTCAAGTTCTTCCAGTGGCTTCTTGTCCTCTGACCTGTGGCTCAGGGACTTGGCTGCTTTTGGTAGGGCTGTCCTTGGCTTGGGATCGATCCATAGCTCTCTGTGGGGGAGCTGGGTCTTGAGGCCACCTGAAGACTCTGCCATGGTGAGTCCTGGGTGGCTCTGGGTCACGCCAACACGAGACTGTCTCTGAGGCTGATGTCCCACCTGCTCCCTGTGTAGGGGTGCGAGCTGCACTGTCTGTTTTGTCCCCATGCATCTACTTTGCCCTCCCTCCCATTAGACTCATTCTACTCCGTCTCCTTTAAAAGATTTTAAGAGTCCTGGCCTGAAAATACTAGAACTCTACATTCTGGTTCAGAATCCCTTCATAACTGCGGGACTAAGCCACTTCATTTCTGCTTTTCTTCACTTTCGTAGATTTTTTAAAAGACTTATTTATTTATTTTAGAGAGAGAGCAAGAGTGAGTGGGAGACAGAGGCTGAGGGAGAGGGAGAAAGAGGATCCCAAGCACTGAGGGCGGAGCCTGACTCGATCCTGTGGGGCTCTATCCCGTGACCCTGAGATCACAGCCTGAGCTGAAATCGGGTCTGGAGCTTTTCTGCTTTGGCTACCTAAAAAAAATGGAGTGACAATCACTATAGAAGTTTAAAACAACTTTGGGAAAAATGGAGCCTGCAAACAGACAACGTGCTCAGTATTGATACTGCCCTGGTTTTGGTACTTTATGCTAATTATTGATCATTGGTGTCACGTGACAATTACAGATCCTTGGGCCCACTCCCAGATAGTTGGATTTGAGCAGGTACCAGAGTGGGTCGGGGGAAAGTCTTGCCAAGGAGCCAGCAAGGTGTGGGAACTGTAGGGACCATGTCAACATCATGAATTAAATCTTCCTTTATAATATTTCTACTTCCTTGGGTTCGTCCCTATACTATTGGCTAGTTTGTTGTCCGATTGACTGGTTCTTAGATGACTGCTCTAGGCCTCAGTAATTAGTCCACACTGGACCCAGAGCATGAGCTTTCTGAGTGCTGCGGTGATTTGTGTGTTAGAAGAGAATGGAACTTTTGAGTGAATTTCCTCAGTTTCCTTCTTTCCTTCCTTTGGTAATGAATTTCAGAATTCCTGTTCGATTTTTTTTTTTTTTTCTGTTAGCCGTAGAAAACAGAACATGGATTACTTCTGTTGTATGTCTCTTCCAAGCAGGAAAGCAAGTGGGTATGTAGGTGAGGAGAGGCTAGGTTATGCTGTCATAAAAAACATCTCCTAAATCTCAGTGGGTTATATCAAACTGTTACTTACTGCTCAGACTACGTATCCGTCCCTGGTGCTGTTAAGGCTCTGCTCCGTTCTTCAGTCTGGGTCATAGGTTGGTGGAAAAGCCACCTTCTCACGTGCTCTGCATTGTTGTGACAAAGGAAAACCACTCTGGAGGGTTAAGTGTTGCAGGCCAGACACAACACATGTCCCAGCTCACCAGCTGCAACGAGGCATATGACCCCACCACACCATTACGTGGGCCCGGAAGTACACAGGCCTATCATAGGCAGGGTGTGCTTACTTTTACTCCCTTACTCACTCCCCAAAGTCCTATCCAGTCCTGGCATGATGCTGAAATTCTGGGATCCCTAGTGGCATGTGGTAGTCTTTCTAAAATTTTTTCCCCAAATTTTTATTTAAATTCTAGTTAGTGAACATGTAGTATAATATTGTTTTCAGGAGTAGAATTTAGTGACTCATTGCTTATAGATTTAGGCCCAGAGTGAGGGAGAGGTTGCCAAAGTGAAGAAATGAAGTGATCGTCCAGATAGTGGCAGAAGTGGGCCTGGAAAGTGGGCTACTGGACACTTTCTCCCTCTTCTGCTACCCCAGGCATGCACAGCCATGATTTTCAGAGTGACTTTTTTGGGAGGATGGAAGGAAGGCCTAGGTCCCAGCCCACGGAGGGGCTGGCAGGGTTTGAGAGGAAGGGCCTGGTGAAATTCTATCCAACTGTGCTTCCCTGAGCTGCCAAACCATAGCCTCCCTGCAAAACCACTGATCTAGGAAATGCAAAAATATCTCAAGGACAGGGGTTCTTGTGAGGGCTGGTGACATGAAAAGTTTTGGTTGTTGAATATTTTGGTTTGTTACTTGCTTGTTTTGCTCAGTTACCCCGTTAGTACCAGTGGCCTCAGTAGCTCTGGTAGAAATAATTTTCTAGTAGCTTTGGAAGAAAATAATTTAATGTTTGCCTAGTGACCTCGTTAGGGGGAAGAAGAGAACTGATAGGAGCTGGAGAGAACGGTTCATTCCTTTGGGGCCACTGGGCCCTGTTCCCTGTGAGATACTGGTGTGCAAACACACCAGTGGCCTGGAGGCCTACACACAAGAAGGCCAGCTGACCCAGGGCCCTCAGGTAAGCTGGGTCTTGATTCTACTGGCTTCAGTTGCAACTTCCTGCTAGTTTATCTTATAGGATTATAGTCAATGTGGTTTTGAACTCCAAAGGGCTCCCTAAATGTGAAGCCATACCGTTATGACCCTTTGGATTGTTAGGATGAGGAAGAAGAGGGGAACTGCAAGGATTTCATTTAAAAATCTCATAGCAACTGACTCCTAGAGATAGAAGGCAGAGCTATTAAATTGTTGCTTTACACAAGAACCTGATACCCCTCCTTTCCCCCATATGCCTTTTATGTCGAGAAATGGATAGTGACTTTAAGGGAAACATTCCTAAGTTCCTACTATGTTTAGTGTTACTTAAAAAAAGGGGGGGGTAATAAAGTCAATCCTAGCTTCTTATTTCATTTTCTTCTGTGGCTTTTTTCCTTCTCCAAGTTCAGAATGTACCCAGCCCTCGAAGTCTTTGGTTTTCTTTCCTTTGTTAACTATAGTATATACTTGCATATGTTATATCCCATCTAGCCACAATCACACGTTCCTGAATTTTCTTTTTCTGTAAGAAAATTTTATGGGCAAATAACGCCTCTTTAACTAGAGCCTCTATCTTAGGCTCTTATGTGGATATTTCAAAAGAAGTAATTCCTGGGGCACCTGGGTGGCTTAGTCGGTTAGACGTCTGCCTTTGGCTTAGGTCATGATCCCAGGGTCCTGGGATCGAGTCCCTCATCGGGCTGTCTGCTAAGTGGGGAGTCTGCTTCTCCCTCTACTTCTGCTGCTCTCTCTCTCTCTCTCTCTCTCTCTATTGAATAAATAAGTAAAATCTTAATTAAAAGAAAAAAAAAAGAAGCAATTCCTGGGCTATGTTTTAACTGAGAACAAAGCAACCTAATCTGTGCCTCCTGCCTCTGTGGGAAAATTGCTCAAACCGATGTTGTAATGGTGGCTGTGCGGGTCCTTCAGGATTCTGATGACTTCTGGTGACATTGCATTGTGAGGTATATGCGATCTATGCTAGCTTTGGGAAACCTGTTGGTACCTGTATGATTCTCAGGGTAGAACAGAATATTAATCACTGCTTCTATAATTTAACTTTACTGGATATATTGGGTTTCCCTGACCCCCGGGACAGAATTACTTATTTATAGAAGATGGGCTGAATTTTCCATCTTCCAGTTCTGAGAAATGAGGTAGGTTCTGAAGAGAGAGCCAAACGTGTTCTTTAACAGACCTGTGTGTGTGGGGGGGGTGCTGCCCCTTGAGGCTGTGCCTCCCAACGTGAGCCCCTGAGAAAGGCGTGTGTGCTGTTGGCGATATACTTGGGCTTCCTGTTGTCTCACTCTTGGAGTTTTTCCATTTTTCTTTAGCACGAGTGGCTTTTGGTAGCCTTTTCTTTTGTAAAGTAGAGGGGTGTCACCTTACCATCATGCTTTACCCCTTCTGGCTGGCGCATTTGGGGCAGATCAGCATGGCCTCGGATTTGGCCGTGAAACGTGGGTCAACGGTCATCTCGCAGAGGATGAAGGACTTGTGGGATTGGATGTGAGAGGTCCCGGCTTGTGGTCTCTCGGGTTTGGGTGTTTGGGCAAAGTAGTGATTTTCTGTTTTATAAGAAACACAACACAGGTGCTTTCTGGGGCTTGGGAGTTAGGACGACTCAGGTGTTGTGATTTTTCATGAGGATGGTTTCGAATGACTTTAAATTCTTGAAAAGTGGATTTTCCTAGGAAGAAGCACACCTGCTGAGAAAGCTGGGATTGAAGAGGCTGTTTTGTTGTTGTACTTAGGTCAAGGATGCCTATCTACCAGGCAGGGGAGGGGAGCAAGGCCTTCCTGGTGTTTAAAATCAGTCCTTTTCTGGGTGATAGGTTTTCCATGGGGCCTAGTTTTCCAGAAGAAGCCAGTTTTATCTCCATTTAGCGGTCTGGTCAGGCCCCACGGTGGCCCCCGCCTCCCCATCCTGCCGGTGACCATAGCTGATGCCATCTGTTGGGGGTGGGCAGCATTGGCACCGGTTTCATTCCAGGCTTGCGATGTGCAAGAGCGGTACACACCGAAAGGCTCTGGAGAGGGGAGCTTCTCAACCTAGAAACGTGATTCCCAAAGCCCACGGGGCACATTGCCCATGACCTGTGGCATTTCTGCCTGGTGCTCTTTCCAGATGATTCGATGACATGTGACACATTGCCAGTCTTTCCTGGGAAGTGGGAGAGAACTTTCGAACACGTGAACCTTTTCCAGTCAGAATTGCTCAGGGCTTTTCAAACTTCCATTTTGGAAAGGAGGGATAGTTATTTCGGAGAGGTTGTGGTCTAGTGGGTAGACCTTGTGACTGGGAGTCACGGCTGGAGAGCTCAGATTCTTTTCCAAGGTCTTCTCCCCAAACTGGAGTCTGCCAGTGACGATTCAATCCAAAATGTCGCCTTTGGGCCACTGAAAAATCGTGTTTGGCTGTCTGGATTTTAGGCCCAGTGAAGGAATGTATCCTGTCTGACACAAAATCAGGTCTTATGCATTCATTCCATAAGCCATGGGTGGCAAACTGTGGCCCAGGGCCAAAGCTGTCCTGCCACCTCTTTTTGTATAGCCTTGAGCTAAAAATGGTTTTTATTATTTTTGAACGGTTGGAAAAAACAACAACAACAAGAGAAGAGTACTATTTTGTGACAGGAAAGTCCTATGGAATCTACATATCAGTATATATAAATAAAGTTTTATTGGAACATGACCATGACATAGTAGGAACAGGTATTGCCCACGACTGCTTCTGTGTTGCCGCGGCTGAGCTGTTAGGACCAAAACCAGATGGGCTGCAGAGCCAAAGATATGTATGTCTTCTGGCCCTTGACAGAAAAAGTTTGCCAGCCCCGTCCTGAACAAGTAAGGGGATGGACTCCCCTTGCCTGTCCGTCTGTGAGATGGACTGACTGACAGGAAGTGCTGCCAGGCTGCTTTGGTATTTTATCAGCCGTGTGGGGTTTCCTGGGAACCTTCTTATCAGCATCATCTTTGGCCTTTGAGTTGCCCTATTTGTTTAGGAGACTAACTTTTGTACGGAGGCCTCATTGCCCTCAGATAGATGCAGGATCTTGGAGCTGCCCCTCCTTGTACTGTAAGAAGCTGGGCCCACGATAATGGGGTGACTTTGTTGGCAGCAGGTTCCCTCAGGCCCACTTGTACCTAGATCCTGGGGGGGATCCTCTGATTCAGAAGATCCCTCCCCCTTTGCCTTTCCTTGTCCTTTTAATTTTTTTATTGGAGGAAGAGGGGGAGGAGAAGTTTGAGTTGCATATCTTTTTTTCTTTTTTCGCTGACAATTTAACAGGCGTTTTAAAGAGCCTTGATTCCGCTCAGACTGTGGGTTTTGTATATATTTCGAGACTTTGTCCACAGGTCTGAAGCTTAACTTAAGCTCCCTGAGACATATCATAAAATATGATTTGGGGAAAAACCCTAATGGGCCATGAGCAGAACATTAGTATTAAACAAAGGATGAAACACTTAAGCCAAGATGGCCTTATATATTTATTATTTTTTTTTTTGCAAAATGCAAGTTGAGCAGGACTCCATTTCAACAGTTTTCAATGCAGGAATTCCCACGGCCCCATTTGATTGCAGTTTGCTGAAAAGTTGAATGTTTTTGTAGGCAATTCATAATTTCCACGTTGAGCGGCCTGAAAGGGAGCTGGAGCGCAGTGTTGTTTTTATAGTGGGATGGTGGGAACTTTTGTTTTTCCTTCCCCAAAAGGATATAAAACCGAAGTTGGACCAGGGGGAAAATGTGGCATGGCGTTCCAGCCCTTTTCGTAAATCTGAGATGCCCCCTCCTTCGGGTCTTCCTTTAGGACCCAACAGAATAGAATTTCCCGCTTCTTAGTGTCTCCAGGAAGGAAAAGATTTTCCTCTAGGCTCTAATCGGACCTAATTTCCTTTTTCTTCCCTTTATTTATTTATTTTCCTTATTAATAAGGACCAATTGTAGAAGATGAAGGAACCTGGGAAACCCATCACTTTTGGAGGAGGTTAATAACTTCCTTTAAAAAAATCCTGACATAATACTTATTTCCCCAGAAGGAACCTCGTCAGCCTGAATGCCAGTTATTTCCAAGGGACGGGCACAGATTTGCAGGGGCCCAGCCTTTCTGTGGGATCAAGTTGCACTGGGAGAAAGAGGTTGAGGCTGTCACCGTGGAGTCCTTGCAAGCCAGCAGGACTGGGGCGGTCTTCCTCCACCATCTGGATTTGGTTAGCTCTCTCTGGGCAGTGGGGCCGAGTCTCATTTCCTCCAACCAGTAATGTTATATAGGCAGTGATCCTGGGCTGCCCTAACATAATTGAAAATTATGTGTATTGTAGGCTCGGAGCGCTGAAATGTAGGCTCATAAAAATAGTGGTGCAGGTAGCCTGCGGAGATTGGATATGGCACACAATGAAGCTTTTATGTAAAATAAGAATTATAAGACTCCGCGTTAATATTGCATTATGGGTATGACAGTTCTCTGGTGGGGTCCTCAGGGCAGGTCTGTCACCTTAAACAAAGCCTAAATTTCCGAATTCTATGGAGCAGGGATTTGGATGCAATCAAATCTGTTTTGCAGATGGCCAAAGATGGGAACCTGTCTGTTCACCTAACCCTGCCCACTGAGGGTAGCATGAGGCGTCGGTGTGCGGCACTCAGCTGGGTGTTTTTCCTCACATGATTTTATGAGAGGAGAGATGAGTATTGGCAGGTGTCCATTTTGGTTGGCCTCAAGGAACTGATGCTATTGAGTGGTTCTGACCAATGAGGCTCATATATTTATGTGGGAGGTGAGAATGGGAAGCAGTCAGGGCAAGGTGGGGTGGAGTAGGTTCCTATGGCCCGCTGGCTTGGGTTACAGGCTGAGGAGACCACAGAAACACATATTACGTTTATTGAGTGGCTCTCAACTTGGGATGCTATGGTCCCCAAAGAAGATACTTGGAAATGACTTGTTTATAAGGGTGACTGAGGGGGGGAGTGGAGTGCCTGCTCATAGTTACTGTCTGAGAGTCCAGAATCCGTAAGTGCTGGCGTAGCCCTGACCTCATCCCCATCCCAGATAGGACATCCCCATCAGCTGACTGATGACAAACTAGAGGTCCATGGAAGCAGAGGGATTTGATGCAGAGTTGTGTGGTGTGTCACCAGAACCAGTAACCAGGTTCCTTCACACAGGAGCCTTCTGGGTAACAGCTCTGAGGTTGTAGAAGTGCTCTTACCTTGTACAGATCTAGGTTGGGAAAATGGCTGTGCACTTTGGTATGCCTACCAAAGGTATACTAGAAGGTATACCTTCTAGTTTTAGGTGTAACTGTGTTTGGTTTTAATTCGCTGGGCAGTTGTATCTTTAAGGAAGCTCTGAGAAAGCTTGTGTGTGGCTTTTGCCCTTCTATTTCATATGGGATTTGAGCCAACCCTTCCTTCTTTCTGGACTGCCCTTGGCTGTCCTTTGTCTTTCTGTTGAAATCTTTCTGACTTAACAAGACCTACTCGGTGCAGCCTTCCACGTATCTTTTCTCAGAAATCCCATCTTCTTTCTTGACATTCCCGAGGCACGATTCTGAGTCTGCCATTTCTACTACACTCTATCTAGATTGAATCGGAGTGTGAGTTGGTTCCCTCACACAGGCATAAGCTCCTTGAGGGCAGACATCTTTCTTAATCCTTCACAAGAAGGCCATGTACAAAGAGTTTAATTAATATTCATTGAGTAAAATTCCCTGTATAATTTATATGGAAACTAGCCATTTAATTTGCTTTGGGACCTCTGAAAAGATAAGATGGCCTCTTATATTCCCTCCAAGCATAAACTGGTGCCTTACACAGTGGGCCTTCAGACATACAAAGGCTGGTGATGTCCTTGTTAAAGTCTAAACATTGTGTCCTCAGTTCTGTTCAGTTTTCTGAAGTTTTCCTGAGTAAAATTGGTGTGATGTCACCCACAAAGTGAAATGTTTTGGTGTTGCTTATACGTGTGCTAAGTATCTCTGTGACTGAGCAAGCCACCTCACCTCACATTTTCTTGTTTGTACAGTAGGGAGTTGGGTCAGTTGATTGTTCAAGTCCTTCTGAAAGCTGATGTATCACTTGTGACAGAAGTAACTTCCTTTTCCTTGTGCCATGTATTTTCCACCTCAGAGAAGAGTGGTGATAGATGTCGTTGGCTTATACCTTTAACTTAATTTCTGTGGTAAATTTGTGCATATTTAAGGATTTTCTCAGGCCTTTTTGGGATGAATGTATAATTTGCACTATGTCCTATTTGTACATCTTTTCCTGAGAAGTATTTTTTTTTTCAAAGATTTATTTATTTATTTGAGAGAGAGCATGAGCGAGCAGGGCAGGGGCAGGGGAAGAGAGAGGATCTCAAGTAGGCTCCCTGCTGAGTGTGGAGCCCAGCGTGGGGCTTGATCTCAAGACCCTGATGTCTTACTATTTTTTTGACCTGAGCCAAAACCAAACATTGGACACTTAATGGACTAAGCCACCCAGGTTCCCTGAGAAGTAGTTTTGTTTTATAAGCTTTTGGGTTGGATGAGGAATTCCATCCTCAACTACTGGGGAAGTTTCTACTAAAGGAAAGTCGCACGTGTATGTACACTCAACTTTGAAGTATAGGATGATGGCATTTTAGAGATGAAGGTCACTCAAAGAGCAGATCTGGAATTGGTGGTCTCCTAGACACCTCCGGCTGGAGACTCCGGTTTGCTTTTTTCCTTTGAAAGGCCTCTGTTCCCTCCCTTCTTGTCTCTCCCGCATCTCTATGTTTCCCTCTACACGAGGCAGGATTAATGAAATCCTGTAACTTGGAGCCAGCCTGACGTTTGATTGCGAAGACCAAACTCTAGTTGCTGATAGTATTGATGTTCTAGAAACACACCTGTTGAACATGAGCTCTAATCTAAGGAAGAACCTGTTGGTGTGGCATGACTTTTCTGTTGATGTTGTTGTTATTTGCATGCTTTTTAAAAATATTTTAACGTTTATTCAGTGTTGTTATTTGCATGTCCTTATAAGTTACTCATCTGTGTATCAGGCATCCCAGTTATGTCTTGGGATAGCGGTTTTGCGTTTCTTTTCTAAACTCATTTGCCACATTCATTTTGTTTCCTTCCTCCAGTATCTCCAGATGAAATGGCCACTGCTTGATGTCCAGGCGGGGACCCTCCAGAGCAGACAAGCCCTCAAGGATGCCCGCTCTCCGTCGCCAGCACACATTGTCGTAAGTGACCTTAAAAGGCATTTGCTTCATTTACTGGGGGTAGATGAAGAAAATATTCTTTTGTTGATAACGGGTGTTGTTTATCCATTTTTCTCTCTTTAAAAAAATATATTTTTGGAATAGTCTTGGATATGGCTTATATCTAGAAGATATTTGTTTTCTGGTATTGGATCTTAGTGATTGTTATGCACCCGAAAATTTTCCAGGTCTTTCCACCACTCCTTCCTCCTGGTGTTGGGTTAGTCTAGCCTTGTGGTCTCCAGTTAATGGGACATTATCACCATGGTTTGGGGGAGACTGGAGATGGTGCCAAAGCAATTTAAAAAAAAACAACCTCTGATCCTTTTCTGAAAAACTCATTTAGCGGAGGTGAATTGCAGAAGAGGGAATTAGAAAATTCAAAAGGGAAGCGCTGGATTTGAGACTTTCCAATCCTCCCCACCTAAATTTATGTTAATTGTTGGAAAGTAACATTCTACGTTAACATCAGCAAAATTTTATCTGGACTGATTGATTGTAAAGGGAGAGAAGAAATGAATTTGGAAAGGCTTAAGTTAAACTTAATTTGTACGTCCATGGCTTTGAGAGCCTGTGGGTTTAACAAAGGAAACATTTGTTTTTACTAGTGAGAGACTACAACATAGAGTATGTGTCTACATATATTTTTAATGTACATTTGGATTTTGTAGGCTATGAAAGTGGAATTTATAAATTAACCTCTTGAGAAGATGGCTCAGTATTAGAATATTCTCTTCCGTATGTTTATATCATGAGCTGGACTTCATACTTTTGAAATATTTAATGGGAGACACATTTTTATAACGAATGTATGACAGGTAGAATTACGCAAAGGATGAAATAATTCATGTATTTTTTATTTAAGTACCACAAAATGTTACCCATTAATCTATTTTGCCTCGATGTTACTTGTAATTTCTAAAAATGGCAAAATGATTTTCTTAAGTAGAAAAATCTTAAGACGCGTTGTGTCAGATTTCAGGCTCACTGCCTCCTTATTTTGTAGCTTGGTGTAATTGAGTATATATTATTTAATGAATTATGCCTCTGTTATATGAATATTAAATATACGTGTGTGTGTGTGTATATATTACAAAGTGATTTATTTCCGTTAAACCACATCTTGAGTCATCGTGTGTGAAAATGTTCTACAAATTCTTATGTTATAAATGAGGCACAGAGCAAGGTTGACATTTTCCCAGAAGCTTCCTCCTTCCCCCAAGCCTGTAGTAACACGGATACTCATGGTGACACACACTCCTCCAATGTCAAGATGTCAGGGCTGGAAGCGACGTTAGATCATCTCGCCCCCACCTGCTCTCAGAAAAGGAAACAGGCCCAGAGATGCCCTGAGTGAATTGCCCAACGTCACACGCTGAGTTAGTGGCCAGAGCGAGGATGGGACCCAGTTCTCGGCTCCTCTCCCGGGGCCTCGTAGCTTGTTCTTTCCTAAGGGAGTAGAAAGTCACTTCTCTGTGACTGGTTCTGTTCCGTGAACTATAAATTGGGTCATCATCAGGGGTAGCGTCCCAGATGACGGGATATTGTCGGTTTGGGTTTCTGATGCAGGTTTCTCTGAGAAACGTGAATGCCATATAAAAACCATTTTAGTCATATACAAAGATTTTTAAAAAGTGCGAGAGTTACCGTGTCCTGGAGGGTAAAACGAGGAAGCACGTCTTTTTCACTTTTCCTGCCTCCCTGAATTTCCCATTGTGTGTCCAGGCTTTGAAATTTATTTCTCTGCTTTTGGAAATGCTTGGCAGGGCTGCACTTTTTTTTTTTTAAAGCTACAGAGAAAGGATGTTATCTTTAAAATCTCTTGGAGGCTTTTTTTTTTTCTCTTTGAGAGGAGAGAACGTGCCAATCTTAGAAGTGGTTCAGAGTGGACACAGCCCGCTGTGGGGGTGGATGGAGGTTGCGGATGGCTCTGGTGACCATCGCCCAAGGGTGAGGGTGGGGCTTCTCCGCCTTGAGAGCCCCCCTCTAGAGAGCCCACAGGACCTGTTGTCCCGGTGTAAACCCTAAGTACTTATTTTCATGTTTAGAAATGAACAATCTGAGGAGATGGAAAGACGTTTTGTCCAGAGCCAGTGTGGATTTTGGCCAGGGCAGCTCAAGGGGACTCAGGTTCCTTCATCCTCTGCTGTCTTAGGAGGCGTGTTTTCCACAGCCGCCACTCCGAGCCACACTTCAGATGGAGTATCCCAGGGAGCCACAACTCCTTGTCCCAAGGAGCCACAACTGGCAACTGCAACTTCTTTCTGCTGTGCTCCTGGGGGCCTGGGGAATGGCCATTGCGTAGAGTTTCTAGGCTGTGGAGGAGGGCGGGCTCTGGGAGTAGGGCAGAGCCATCAGCTGGGTTAAAAGGAAACCAAATTTGTGGCAACTGAATGGTGTCTTCCGTGACACGGATTAGACCCGTAATTGTGCAGTTCTGCAGTCTTCACCTGGCACTAAGGGGTGAGGAGGCGGAACTGGAGGGGGCGGGGTTGGTAGAGGGAGATGGGCAGGTCAGGCTGGAGAAAGAAAGGCTGTGTTCGCTGACCTCTGCACCCATCTAGTGGTCCCATACAGTTTGGGGACTAGAGGAGTCCTACACCTTGGGACTATGAACGGATAATCCCCTTTTCACTGGGCATAAGGCAGTGCGTCAGTTAAAATCAATCTGGCAGGTACAGCATGTCTGTATTTATAAAGGGCCCATTCTGGACGATGGCTCATGGGTCATTTGGGTCTGTGTATAGCTCAGCCTTGGCCCATAGAGCCTGGGTTGTGTCCGGCTCTGCTGGTGGATGGCTAACTCTCCTCCACACCCTGGGCTCTTCCGCTCATTTTGTTTTTCCTTCTCTTAAAGAAAACGATGTCCCTTTACGCAGTTTCATCAGACATGTTTCAAAATAATTGTCTAAGGATTGCTTCCTAGTTTCTCCGAAATTTGGGCTTATTGTAATTTCTGGGCCAAGTTATTTCATAATTATTTCTAATGTTTTCTTTTGAAACTAGAGAAGTGTTCAGTGTTTGTTAATAATCATTAGAGACTGACTACCATCAGTTCCTAAGAAAATAACTTTCTCTAAGTACCCATTTGGGGCAGAATTTTCACATGGGGATTTAAACTAAAGCTCTTTGTCAGAATATTTTAACCTAGATTTTTTTTTTTTTAATGTGGTACATAGGTTACCACATTATAAAAAAGTAGATGTGCAGAATAAATATTCTTAACAAATAGAGTTTAATTGATCAAATAATATTTAAATTAAGAAACAAGCCCCACAAATTTTAGTCACTGTAACGGGTACGACATCTTGTTTATTAGAAGGCAGCGGTTCCTAGTGTGTGTTCAGAAGAGAGAGAAAATTATCCCCCAGGATGATATCTTGAATTTTTTTTTTTTTTTAACCAGCCACAAAAATAAGAATTTACACAACAGATCCATCTCTCCCTCCATTTCCTTTACTTTCTCTCTCCTCCTACTTCCCTCCCCACACCCCTGAGAAATTCAGGTTCTAGGATCCTCTCCCCTCCAGGCCCATTTTCTGAGTCACATAACTAGCTCCTATTTCATTCTCTGTGGTGTTTTAAGTTTATATTTCTTTGTGTCCTGGCCCATCCCTCCCCAGCCCCAGCCGTGAGGGCCAAGCGGTCCGGTTGTGCTAAGTGGTGGTGCTGGAGTCTTGGCGCACTTGCCTCCAGCAGTCCATAAGCTGTGGGGTTAGGAGGCACCGTGTCCACCCACACCACCTCCAGTATCTTTGCTATACAAAGACTTTCATTTAATTTCCTTTGTACCCAGCAAAAAAAAGATTCTGTACCAAAAGTGGTGGTATTTTTGTGTAGTCTGTATCTTACAAATGGCAAAAAGCTTCAAAAGTTCCTGCCATTTTATCTTGGGGGCTTCTTTTTGAAGTTGATGTGGAATTTTACCTTGGGGTGAATTTCTAGTTGTTCCTGGTCTTATGTGTTTTGTTGTGTAACGAGCTTTGAGGTATGGGATAAGAAAGCAATCTGTATCCCGAGGAGCAAGGCCTGCCAGACCGCGGTGGTGGACTTTTTCGTCGTCGTCGTTGTTGTTATTACTTAAATGCTGGAAGAGGGCAGAAAACTTATGAAATACAGCGTGATGGGTGAGCCGCGGACAGGGTCTCTGCTGGCCTGCGTTGAGCATTTTCAAGTAAGTTCAGAGGGCATGGTGAGACTTGTGCTTTTTGTGTCTGAAGAGTTTGGGGGAAGGAGCACCTATTCATAGTCAGTAAGAAAAACTACTTTGAGAACATCCTGTTGGTTATTCAGTACTTGTGGATGTCTCGATGGATTCTGTGGCCTGGGCCGTATACTCGCATCTGATCCTTGAAGCGCTTGTTGGCTGTTGTGCTATGTGCTGGGAGGTTCTGTGCTGGATGCTGAAGCCCAGCAAAACCATCATAGCCCACGGTCTGGTGGGAGTAGAGGTCCTGGGACGGTGTGACAGGGACATGAGATTTCCACTGAGACGTTGGTGGGATTACAGGCTGGGACAATCGCCTGAGGAACTGATATTTAAAAGGAGATGTTCAAGGATCAATTAGAGTTAGCCAGATAAAGGGATGAGAGAAGGAACGGGTGGGAGATGGGAGAACATTCCAGGCAGAAGGAAAACCATGTATGAAGTTCCTAAAAGGAAAAAGACCTTGGCTGTGGGAGAAGAGGAAAGCCAGCTACAATGTCTACAGGTCTTGAGGGATGAGGGAGAATGGCCTGGGGTGGGATATGGTAAGAATTTGGTGTTTGTGATTCTAACCATCCGGGGAAGTCCATGAGTGGTTTGGCTTGTGTTAAACTGCTGGCTGCGGGGATAATGGTGAGGTTCACAAATTTGGAGGGAACAGCGGCAGAATTTGCCTGTGGGTCACATGGTGGCATTGAGGGAGAAGGAAGAGTCAAAGGTAGGTGAGTGGGGATGCCGCTCAGTGACTGGGGCAAGTTTGCGGTGGGAGAGTTGTATTTTTTTTTCATTTTTATTTTTTTTACCCTAGCTTTTTAAAGGATGTAACTGACATGTAACATTGTATTAGGAGGTAAGTGACATATAACATTGTATGAGTTTAAGGTATACAGTGTTGATTTGAGACAGTTACATATTGAAACATGATTACCATCTGAGGGTTAGCTAATACCCCATCACGTAATTACCATTTCTTTCTTGCTGTGAGAACATGTGAGAGCGATTCTCTAGGCAACTCAAGTATATAATGATCATTCTCATGATGTACATTAGATTCCCAGAACTTACTCATTTTGTAACTGGAAGTTCGTACTCTCTGACCAACATCTCCCCATGTCTGCCACCTCCCAGCCCCTGGCAACCACTACTTCACTCTGTTTCTGTAAGTTCAGCTTTTTTTTTTTTTTTTTTTTTTTTTTAAGATGCCACGTATAAGTGATAGCATCAAGTATTTGTCTTTGACTTATTTCACTTAGTGTCATATCTTCAGGATCCATCCACGTAGTCACAAAAGGCAGGATTTCTTTCTTTCTTATGGCCCAATAATATTGCATTGTATGAATATATGCCACTTTAAAAAAAAATCCATTTATCTGTTGATGGACAGCTAGGTTGTTTCAGTGTCTTGTGAATAATGCTGCCGCAAACATGGGAGTGCAGATATCTCTTTGAGGTCCTGCTTTCATTTTCTTTGGGTATCTACCCAGAAGTAGAGTTGCTGGATCAAAGAGTAGCTCCATTTTTAATTTTTTGAGGAATCTCAGTACTGTTTTCCATAATAGCTGTACCCAGTTCTGTCCCCACCAACAGTTCACAGGGTCACCTTTTCCCACATTCCAGCAGCACTTGTCATCTCTTGTCTTTTGGCAACAGCCTTTCCGACAGGTGTGAGGTGGTGTCTCCTTGTGCATTTCTCTCATGATTAGTGATGTTGAACAGCTTTTCATGTACCTGTTGGTATATTTCAGGTACTGTCTCTGGAAGAAGGTCTTCAGTTCAAGAGTTGCCTTTTTAGAGAGATTCAGATACTAGGTTTCATGACCCCCATAGCAATATGAAATGAGAACCATCTGAACTTTTAATTAGTCCCTTAAAAGTAATGTCAGTGATCCGTTAAATTTATATTTATTTAGAATATATTTAGGGTATGGTAGAGAATTCTCCTTCTCCCAAATTTGGGTAAGTCGCTTTTACTGGTCCTTCGCTTGGCCTTGGATTTACTGTCGCTCAATCATGGATTCATTCCCTGATTCCCCGAAATACTTAGTGCTTGCTTACTGTGCGGGAACAAGCATTCTAGACCTCAGGAGAGAGCAGAGTCGATGACGAAGGATTCTAACAATAAAAGCAGATCAGCCAGTCACGTGTCCTATGTGCCAGGCATTGTTCTAGGTGCTTCACAGATGTTCCGTGATCCCTATTTCACAGAGGAGGAAGTAGGCACAGGGTGGTTAAGTGGGAGCCAGGATGTGAGACAGGGCAGCCGGAGCGTGCCCTCCTCTCAGCCCCTGACCACAATGATGGTGAGGAAAGATGAGCAGACAGGCAGAGTGTGGTGTGCCCAGCGCTGCTGCTGGTGGAGGGCGGGCGGTGGCACCAGGAGCCAGACGGGGCGGGCATGGCTCAGGGAGAATCCACTGGTGCCACTGGACAGTGGGACAAGAGGTTGGTTAGGGTTCGTTGTCGGTGTCCTTGGAGTGGGTACTGCAAAGGTGGGGGCTGACACGTTGTGAGCAGGGAGGCACACTGCCCCGGGGCAGGTGAACCTGGGGTCACTTTAGGGTATGAGCTGGTGCCGGTTCCCTGCAAGCTTTTCCCTGTGTAGCATGTCTGCTCCCTCCATTGCGTATATACTTTTCCCTTGGTTTGTCTTTTTCCCCATTTATCTGTGACTCAGCCAGACTTTCTAGAATATTTGGCATGTGTTTCCTAGCAGCAGCTGAGTCACAGCTTTCCCATTTCACAGACGGAACTGTGGTAAGGGCGTGTATTTTGTCTGAGGATCTGAAGCGAGCGGGTGAGCACTGCAAAAACACGACTGTTTTTGAAAAGAGAGCTGTGAGTGTTTAGTCCTGAGGGGCAGGCCACCGGGGTATCTTTTTTCCGGGAGGAAGTGGTGGAAGGGATCATTTGTGCTCTGAGGAGAGAGTGGAGTAATTCAGCCAAAACAGTCTCTAGTTAAAAGTCCAAGCTTCCTTCTCTCTTTCCAGAAAATTCTCTATGATGAGGAATTCTGAAGTTCCTGAGGTTTGAGTTGATGGTGCGGCAGCTGAGCGCCGTGGCTATGGAAAATATTCAACCCGGGAGGATTGTGTAAGCTTGGTTGTGTCCCCTTCAGATTAGAATCACAGAGAGTTTCACAACCTGCCATCACATGTCCTGTCTCCCACTGCTGTCCCTTCTGTTGCTGGATCACTGTCCAGCAGTGGTCTGTTGGCTGCAGTGCTCCTGAGCTCAGAGATGGGGCATTTCCTCTGGGTGGACCATTTCCTCTGGGGTCACCATGGGCCCTTAGAATTCTGACTTTCTGTTGTGCCGAAGGGTCTCTCCTTGAAGTGCCCATTCCTGGAGGTGTGTTTTGATATCCCATTGTTCTGCTTGGGCTTCTGGGTACCGATCTTGGAAATTTGAAGGTGACTATTGTACATTCTTCCTTCAGGACCGAATCTTCTGTTCTAGATTACCCTCCATTGTAATTCACATCTTCAGTGACTGATCCTCAGCTATTTAAGGATGGGGATTTCAACCTTTCCATTAAAACACACAAAAAAACCAAACCTTACCCCTAAAGCCAGTGAAATTAATGCTACGATGCCACTTTCCTCATTCATAAAATTTGTGTTCATTATAGACAGCTTGGAAACTGGCCCATAATCTTGCCACTCAGAGATTACATTGTGAATAATTTGGCGTATTTGGTATATTTGCTCCTAAGACTTTTTCCCGAGCGTATTAATATTTCTGTTTGTTGTTAACATTCTTGAGCTTTATAGTAGTGCTCAATATTTGCAGCCTTGTACTATTTATTTAAAAGGAAAATTGCTGTAATGAATAAGCACTTACCCATGTCATTAAAATTCTCAAGTATTTTTAATGATCGCAGAGCAGCCCCTCATATGCTTGTATACCCATTTGCTTAATCAGTGCCACATTGTTGGGCCTTTCGAGTATCCTGTGCCTTTTGTTTCTGCTATTCTATGTAATCCTGTGATGAACATCTTTGCCCATAAATCTTTGTGCCATCCTTCCCCCCTGCCCCCCGCCCTGTTCCTTTATCATTTCATAGGACTGATTCTTAGGAAGACAGGTAAAAGAGAACAAAATTTAAAAACTCTCTTGATAGATAGCCACAAATATTTTCCAGAAAGGTCTCAGTTTTTACAGTTATCAGCATGCAGGAGAGTTAGATTTACTATGATCAGAGTGCTTTTAATGTGTGGGGAATTTAACAAAAGAAAAAGTTCAGGCTTTCCTGGAAGAATGTTACCTGAACTCCACTGAGCTCCGGAAAAGAGACCCACCCAAGCCATTCACCTTGTCTTTCCCAAGACCTCCACCTTCAGCATGGGGAAAAACAAGATTGCTTCTTAAATAATTGGAGGCTTTAAAGTCAGCTGACATTAGCTGACATTATCAAGGTTTTATATAATTATATATATTTATTTTTGAGAGCTCACACTGTAACCTTTAATTTTTTATTTTATTTTATTTTTTTCAATTAACAATCCAGATAACAAATGGAGATCCATCCATACCTGTGTAATTCTACCTCCTTCTTTTTTAAACCGCTGCATGGTATTCTGTATTATATGCATATCACTGGTTAATCAGTTTGCCAATTGATGAGCAATTACATTTTCAGTTAAGTATTCTTTTGTTTTTAAAAAGATTTTGTTTTTACACTTGTGAGAGAGCAGGCACAACAGCACAAGGGAGAAGTAGATTCCCAGTAGAGCTGGAAGCCCCCACATGGGGCTCGATCCCAGGACCTGTAGATCATGACCTGAGCTAAAGGCAGATGCTCAACCAACTGAGCCACCCAGGCACCCCTTTTAGGTGCAGCTTATTAGTCCCCTGAATCTGTGCTGCACATTTAGGGCAATTTTAGAGGTCTTGGAGGATACTTTTATAACTTCAAATAACTGTACAGTTCTTTAATTAGTTTGTTTTTCTTTTGTTGTTTTTTTAAGTTTTAGTATCCTTTTTTTTAGTGGCATATTATTGGGCAGATATTTATGAAATATTTAATGCTGTGTCCGAACTCGGTCAGGAATACGACTTCTGGGGCCACCTGGCTGGTGGAGCATGGGCCTCTTGATCTCGGGGTTGTGAGTTTAAGCCCCAGGTTGGGTGTAGAGATTACTTCAAAATAAAATCTTTAAAAACAAGAAACGGGGAATACGCTTCTGGATTATGTCTCCAGGAAAGCATACGGACTTGTCGAAGATGTTACTTATTGCTGTGTTTAAGATCACAGTGCGTGCCAGGCTGACCGCCTCTGATCATCCTTGACCATTTCTCAATGCTGTGTCTTGTGCTTGGGGGAAAAGTCTTTGGCAGCTCTGGGCTCGCGTTTCCTGACATTGGTCTCACCGAGTGTTAATAAGGTTACTGGAAAAAGGGTTCCCTCCTAAAATAGGTTTAGGGAAGCATTCGTTATGCACAGTCAGCGAGCTTCTTTAGGGCAGGATCTTGAGTCCTCTGGATGCTTGGACACTCGGGGGGGGGGCAGTTCTGGACACTTGCCCGACCCCAGAATGTCCCTCGGCATCTTTAGAGACAGGACTGGAGCAGACCCCCGAAAACTGTTTTAGTTTCAGCACCTTCTCTGTTTACTGAGCGTGGGAGCCCATTTTAAATCAACATGGATCTACTTAGAGTTCAACTCATGGTCTTAGCCTGTGTTTATCTTTCCAGTAAACAAAAGTATTCACTTGGCACCCATCCTGTCCTGCTCGTCTCTCCTTGCCTTGCTGATTAACGCTAAGTACGGGCCTCGGGTGTCCAGATTGTAAGTTTCTTGAAGCCAAGGAGCCCCACGGTTTCTTTCTTTCCATGTGTTTTCTCCCCGTCCTACTGTGGGGCTTTGTTAATTATGCAGAAAACCAGTTTTGGTGGGGGACACGAGTTGATTTCGTCTGGAATAAGTGTGACTTCATTGTTACCTGAGTGTGCTCAGAGTCATCCCGGTTAGCACAAGAGCTTGTCCTTGTGTGTACTTTCTACCTATTGGGGTAGCCTGTTTGGAAGAAGCAGAATTTGGGGTTGTGACATTGTACATGGTTGGCAAGTAACTTGATAATCCACCCGTATGCATTCTAGCTTACAAGGGGGCGCATCGGATCTCCGCTGGTAGGGTTTCTGTCTGTCTCCAGTCTTGACTTAAACTGATTGTTCCTTAGGAATCTTGACATGGCCCGCTGGAACTTTTTACGAGAGTGTCCAGTTGGGAAATCCGGGACTTGATGATTTATTACGGGAAATGGATATGTTCAGCAATGATGTTGTAGAGTACGTGGAGTGACTTTGTGATTGTCTTGTTAGTGACTTGCAGGTCCGATTTTCATCTCCTTTAATAAATTAATATCGAGGGAAAAACACCTGGGTTTCAGAATTGCCCCTTGGAGGATACTGGGAGTAAGGAGGGGGAGGGGGTCCTCAAGGGACTGGGCTGGTAAAGTTTATTGTTAGGTTCATTTTGCATAGAAGGGGGTGAAAGTCCAGTGAGTTGAGCTGAGTTGCCTAGGACTCCAGGGGCAGGAGTGGCCACATCCAGACAGTTAATCCAGGTCCTTGCTCCGGCCCCATGCTGCCCCGAGTGCCAGATTCAGCCTCCATTTGGATGCCAAATAGGCATGGGAAAATCAGCACGTCCAGAGTCCAACTGTTTATTTCCACTCCCTCCCCACCATCAAACCTGTTGCTCTCTGTGTTCAGCGTTGCAGTAAAGATGAACAACATCCACCAATTGCGTCAGCCCCAAACCCTGAAGTGTGTCATTGATGCCTCTTTTGCTTTCACACCCCACATCCGACCCATCTGTCTGTCCTGTGAGCTCATAACCATCTGCATATTATATCAGTTTTTCCCTCAAACCAGTGTGGAGCCAGACCCTTTTCAGCACGCCACCATCACCACGATGACCGTAGTGGCTTGCTTGGATGCTGCTGGGGCGTCTGCCCTGGCCTCCCACACTTCCTACCTTTGTGACCTGCCTTCTTCTGTCCTTGGTCCCTATGCTGCACTCCCATACTTGAGTTGGCCTTTTAAATCCTTGGACAGATCCTATCACCTACCCTTACCGAGAATCTGGAGGATACATTTTGTATTTACTTATCTTTCTATCTGTCAGAGCCGGGGGTGGGGGAGAAATCACAAGCAAGCAGGCAGAGAGAGAGGGGGAAGTAGGCTCCCTGCCAAGCAGAGAGCCTGATGTGGGGCTCGATCCCAGGACCCTGAGATCATGACCTGAGCCAAAGGCAGAGGCTTAACCCACTGAGCCACCCAGATGCGCCATTTTGTCTTTTGAAAGAGACCCAGAACAGCTAACAGTAGGCACTTGCCCCGTCTCCGGACTGAAAGGTGGAACTTTGAGATTCAAGGGCCTGGAATGGAGGGTGTGTAAAGCAGTTGGGGCCGGGCACTGGGCATGCTAGGAGTATTGTGTTGGCTGGAGGAGAGAGGGCCGGGGACAAGAGGTGGGCATGTAGACTGAGGGAGCCCCCTTCATTGGCCCTGCGCTTGTGCCGCAGGATGTGGCAGGTGTCTGGGTCTCTGCCCCTGCCCTCCCCTACCCCAACCCCATCAGGACCCAGAGGCTTCCCGCTCTACTGCGTCTGAGCCCCGCCCTTCTCCAGAATCCTGCAGTCCTTCCTCCTCCCAGCTGTATCTTGTCTGCCTTTAGAAGCTTGTGAGGAACTCTGGTGTGATGCAATCTGTTCCAGCCGGAGCCTGCTTATGGGTGGATCCCAGCAGTGATTAAGTGCATCAGTGAGGCTCGTCTAATAGGCTTGGATGAGATGGGGTCGCCCTGTATCCAAGGGCGCTTGGGCACAGCATCTTCTTTTTGCTCCCAGGGTTCGAGGTGCCTATTGCCCGTTTGTCTCTCAAGGGCACGGTCTGTGTCGCTCAGGGTGCTGGGGTGAAGAAAGTAGCAAAAGTTTATGAACACTAGAAGAGGAAGGAAGACATGCCACATCGGATGCCTTGGGACTAGACCATTTCATGGCCCCCAGAGACCATATTAGGGTCAGGGTGGGGGTTGCCGATTATTGAGACCTGTCTTTGGACCGTACCTCCTGAAGTTAAGCCTCAGGGACACATGTAAGATTCTAAGAGATGTGTTTTCCCAGCCCTTTCAGCTCAGAGAAGCCAACCTTGATGGGTGGAGATCGAACATATAAAATCTAAAAAGAGTATCACAGTAACAGAATGGGGACTGTAGCTTGGCAGAAGGGCTCCCGGGAGAACCTTCAGGATGATTCAGTTGAAACTCAGGGAAAAATATTTATTTGGAAAGAGGTAGCAGCCCCCTTCAGCCAAAGCGTATAAATGAAGGAATTTCTGAAACCCAGAATTGCAATGATCAAGGCAAGGAATTGTCAAAGATCAAACTGGTAAGTTCGACGGGTAGAAACCGTTCCCATGTTTAGAATCCAGCCAAGCTTCTCTCTTCCGTTCCTACTCAAGCCCCTACCCATTCCCACTCTTATGAAGGACTTGATTGATACGCTCTTTATTATCCTTTCTTCTTAAACAATCTAGTTGTTTGCAGGTATTGAGAATAATGTCTATGCACTGGCTTTTTCCCGTATAAGAAACCAAATGTTAAAAAATGGAGTAGGGTTCTGAACATGGCGTCCTTCTCTGCACCATTGTTTGCTGCTAACAGCATCCTCCTCATCCCCTCAACTATAGGGAAATGACGTCGCCTGCTCTCTTGACCCATGCAGACACGTGATGGGGCAGAGGGGAAGGCATGTTATTTAAGCAAAGATACTTAGGCTTCTTAAGTAGGCAGAGAGGGTGTAAATCTGTGGCTCTTTGCAATGGCCTGGACACACGTGCGCGCGCACACAGACACACACACGCAGGCTTACATGCACACATGTGTGTGTGCACACGCACGTGTGCCGGATAGAGGGTGCTCCCTTGCAGAAGATGAAGATGGCTTGGATGATACCACTTAATCCTTTGTAACCAGTTCCAGTCCTGGATTATCCAGTTAGGAAGCCGGTTAGTCGGAGAGGTTTTCTGTTGCTTACAACCCAAGGAATTCCAACTAATAGAGTTTTCAAAGCCTTAGGCTTATAACAAAAACATTGTTTCTTCTTTTGAGTTTTTAATTCTTTTGAGTTAGAAGTGCTGGAGCATGAACGGATTCTTCCGCTACTGTGTGTGAATCAGGGACCTGTGGGAGGGGGACCCACTTGCCTTCTTTAGGAATGGGTTGATTTGTACCAGTCTTGAGAGTTGCTTTAAGGGGGGGACATAGTCTCTACAATTTTCTCCCACAAACAATTTCTAGAGAGAGAGGCTTGTGTGGGGGGAAAAAAAAAGCCATTTCCATGGTTTGGTCCTGTGGTCACAGGGGAATTTTGAAAATAAACTTAAGGTATTTTCATAAAATTCCTGTTTTCACATTTTTAGTTTCTCAGTTTTCTGACTCCTTCTTAATATATTTTGTCAAAAGCTTTCTTATTTTCTCCGTTCCTAGGGACAATTAAGGAATAACCAGTTAATTAATAGTAGTAAGCACTGCTCTTTTTGTTGCAAGATGTGATAATAACCCACATAAATAAGGAGATGCCGCCGTACCCTCGGTGATCAACTCTACTTATTAACACTTCCTTCTGTTATTTTGGAAGCACTACTTTCTTATCATGGATAATTGGTGGCAAGCTGAGCATATAGGTGTTTGTTTCTGTGTGATTTTTTGATTATTGCAAGTTTACTATTTGGGGAAGGGTCTACCCATTTTCCTTAAAAATACCTGTAAGCTACAAAAAGTCTAAAAAGACTCCAAAAGTTTAAAATGATTGCTCCAAAGACTCTGAGCTGAGTGCGGCATTTGCACCCAGACTGCAGTCTGCGTGGGGTCTGCTTGGGACATCGTGCTGAGGGAGGTTCCGAGGCCCCCCATGTCAGGGCTGCAGGAAAGATAACGCATTAATAGATTAATATCTGTCAAGGGTGAGGAAGGATCGAGCAAGGGACGATAGTGGTGTCGTAGCTGTCATTTCTGCTTTAGCCAGTCAGTTTTATGGGGGAGGAAGTGTCAGAAATCGAGCCTCCTATTGGATCTATTGGAGCCCAGGGAAATGTCCATTAAGATGTCACGGTGAACAAGGTTCCTGTGACTCACCACTTAAAAACCAGTTCTGAAAGAAGTGATGGGAAAGAGGAACATTTTTCATCAGAACGACGAACGACAATGTGTCCAAGCCGGTGACGCTAGGCTTATTAGGAGGTAGTGTGGCTTACCATGTTGACTGATTCCTCCAGGTCCCTCCTGTGGGGGGGTGCCTCCTCGCTGGCCCTGATTGATAGGTCTTGCAGGACGTGACAGGGACCAAGTGTGACACAGAGATTCCGCCCGCCTTTTGCATATCACATCTCTGAATGTTTGCAGGGTCCATAGTCCTATTTTTTGGCAGTTACTAAAAAGGGCTCTGCATTGCTCCTTGCCTCCGACCTTAAAATTGGAACTTGCACAGTAAGAAGTCAGAAGAAGGTGATCTCTTTAATGCTCTCTGAGCTTTTTAATTGGGAAGGGGAGGCTTTGTGTTTGTTTGTTGTTTGGGGCATACCTGTGATGACGCTCGTCCTGAGTTACTATCTGCACTCGGAGTCTGGGGCTGATGCGAGAGACAAGCAAAAATTCCTGGGCCGATAATCTCGTGGTTAAGTTTCAGGACGTGATGTGAAAAGTATACCCGTTGAGGCAGTAAGGACCTATGGTGAGTTAGTGCGCGTTTGGACATCTGTGTGGAATAAGTGAGTGAGCAGAGGGCGGGCCGCTGGCTTCGGGAAGTGGGCTGGGGTTCCAGAGGTGGCCAGGACCGCATATGGAGGCCAGCAGGGTTGGGTTTGGCCTAGTATTCTGGTGTCTGGATGCCTATGTGAATTTCCTCCAAAGGTTTTGAGCTGGCAGCATGGAACCTGCTGGTTCTGGGGCCAAGGGCGGGGATTGTCGGGATCATGCTAGGCACAGAGGTGTGATACCAGAGGCCAGAACCGAAGCCAATGCAAAGGGTTAGGGGACCTTTTTGTCCTGCACTGTCCTGGAGCCTCAGTTCCAACAGAACTGCAAACTGCAAATTAGAGACCCGAGCCTTCCTTGTTCTCTGTCATGCTAGCTCTTCTGTTCCTGGGGTTTTTTTTTTTTGCGCTCTCATACTTAGTCCTGGACTCCACATGTGAAAAGGAACTTAGTAGTTTTCTTGGTGCAAAGCCCTCATTGTGACATTTAAGAAATGGATTCACTGAGGAATGGTGAGAAGTACTCAAGATGATGATAATACTGGAGGTTTGCTGAGCACTTGTGATTTTACTCTTGTCCTGTTTTGCTCTTCTAAGTAATTTACATGATTGTCCCATTTAATCCCCCAGCGCCTTATGAGTTAGCTCTGGTTACTATCCCATTTTACAGATGAAGAAGTGGAAGTGTAGCAGTGTGGGGGGGTGGATGGCATGCCCAAGGTGACTTGGGGTGAAGTTGGAATTTGAATGTGGGGAGCCTGGCCCCAGCGCTGGGGCTCTCACCAATAGGTATTCTGTTGCTTCCCTGGAGAGCCAGCACGCAGCCAGGGAGGGGCAGGGTTCCGGATACAACCCAGGCCAGAGGCTGGTGCCCATCAGACTGTCGCACCAGGAAACTCCAGGCCTGTCACGCCTTTGTGATGCTGTTAGTTCCTGTTGAGGAAATGAGGCTTTGTGGATTCCTAGGAGGAGAATGTATGAACTCTTGGCAGAAGAAAGGAACCAGCAAAAGGAGATTTGTATCAAGAGGAGCCTTCCATTCGGCTCAAATTATACCTCCCTTCACACAATGTGGGTGTGTGCCTGCCAACTTGAGGGCAAATTACAAATCTTTCTGGTAAGTTACATTGGATGGAAGCCTTTTGTGGGTACTTTTCTCAGATCACCAACCATTTGGTGCCAGGCATCTACACTCTCTCATTTATCTTCTGTAGAAATTTGGATTTTTACATAGTGGAGTTTTCTAAGATGGTTGGCAGTTCTTAAAAAAAAAAAATGGTGAAAGAGACAGAGGCTAATATAACAAGCACACTCATTACCTGCCACCTAAAATAACAATTATTAATGTAATCCTTTGTGAACAAACAAAACAAAAAGAACAAAGAACAAAAGAACAAAACCAAACCTGGGTTTCCCTCCCTGGGGAGGGGATCCATAATCTCCCCTCCAGAGATATGACTACTGTTATCATTTGGTGTCTCCCTAGTCCCAGGTTGCATACTTTTCCAGTATACACACACACACACACACACACACACACACACACACACACACACACACGAATGTATTGTAATTAATGTTAGTGACTTTTAAGTTTTAGGTAAGCGGTTTCATGTTTCATAATATTCTACAGCTTGTTTCTCTTATGCAACATTACATTTGAATTTCACTCACTGTAACTGCTATGTACTATTTTCTTTTATTGATATACCAGTTTCCCCATTTCTGTGCTGAGTTATTTGGGTTCCTCTAACATTTTTAAGATTACAAAGTCTTAGGGGTGCCTAGGTGGCTCAGTCAGTTAAGTGTCTCACTTCAGCTCAGGTCAAGATCCCAGGGTCCTGCTATCAAGCCTGGCATCAGGCTCCCTGCTCAGCAGGAAGCCTGCTTTTCCCTCTCCCGCTCGCTCTGCTTGTGCTCCCTTTCTGTGTTTCTCTCTCTCTGTGTCAGATAAATAAATAAATAAATAAATAAATTCTTTTAACACATGATTACAACATCTTAAAGAAGTTATTTTTGCTGTAACGATCCTTGGGCTAGCCACATGAAAAGTATTTCTCTGGGTTTGTACCATATAGAAGAATGGGTAGGACGTAGGTTGCTGGATTTCAACTGGCGTTCACAAAATATGTCAAGCTTTCCAGAACGATTGGCTCAATTAGCACACACATCACCAGTGTATAAACACTTTTCTCTCTCCACATTTTCAACAACACTTTATCTTGTCAGACTTTAAATTTCTGCCAATCTGATGAGTGCATGGTGACATCTTATCATGTTCCAATTTGCATTTCCTTGACTCCTGAGGTTGACATTATTGTTGTCATTTATTATCTCCTCTGTGGCTTGCCTGGTTTAATCCTCTGCACATTTTAAAGAATCAGATAGTTTTTCCTTATTGATTTATAGGAGCTCTTTATATAAGTTGGAGAATTGGTTATGTGTTGGAGCTACTTTTTCCCCAGTGTGTAATGTTTTAAAACTCTGCTTAGATGGGTTTTTAAATATAAATAATGAAGCTTTAATTTTTTAAAACGCACTCAAATTTATTAATTTTATCCTCCATGCATTCCTTTCGTACTTTCTTTAAGCAATTGTGCAGAACTGTGATTTTGATTAGGTGCCTGCTATCTGATAGCCCCATCTAAGAACATTCTTTTTCTGTGGTAGAAATCTAAATCAGAGGATTGATTTTTGTTTTGTTTCGTTTTCTAACTAGAATTTAAATATGATTAAAAATAAACTCACTTAGAGCGGGATGCAGAAACTGTGGACCAGATCCTATCTAAAAATATGGAAATAGAAGGCAGTAAATAACTGTGGGTCACATAGTGAGGAGGTACCAGGTGCTGGCTCCGGACAGAAGCTTTCTATACTTGATCTTCCAACAGCCTCTCTTGAAGTAGGCAGTTTTATCCCCATCTTAAAGATAAGAATTTGAGTTCCAGCATCTTTCTATGGTATTTTTCAGTTTGAATGTAATTGGGAAGAAAGAGGGGGTGAGGGTAGAGGGCAGGAAGGAAAAGGGGAAGGACTTGGGATTGAAAAATGGAAATGACGAAACCCATCACCAGGAGGGCGGTTCAGAGGGAATCGTCCCATGTTTCATAGAGCTAAACGTTAACAACCCAAATAATTGCATCATGCAGGTCTGACGCTGAGTAATCAGCCTCCTCTGTATTACAGGAGGGGGGGGTGGCAAGACGTCTGGGAAGCTGTTTTTGCCTAAGGAATTACATTCCAGGGGACTCTGAGGATTTAGGTAACCACAAAAGCCATTTATTTCGAGTACACTGAGATTTCTACCACTTTGATCCCTAATCCATAGCATAATTAATAAATGAAATGTGCTGTAGTACGAGGTTTTTACAAAGTGTACTTTTAAAATGGCTTTTGGTCTGACATGATTCATTCACCCCTTGGAAAAGCAGCAGTCCCTTCAGATGGCCGGGCGGCGGGAGGGCGCCTGGTGGGCAGGTGCGGGCTTTTCTTGGGACACAGTCCCTGTGCCGGGCCTCTGCCAAGCAGGCCCTTCCGAACATCTCCCCGACTTGACCTCCTGGAAGCGAGAGGAAATGGGGGAGTCAGGACTAAACAATATCTATCTAAGTCTATCTGAAGACCACAGACCTCACAACCAATGAAGGTCTTTTTGTCTTTGCCCCTTTGTTGTAACTGAGGAAAGTCGCCGTGAGTCGGTGGTTACTGATCACTCCAACTGGAAGGCCAGATGTCTGCCTCCAGCCACCCACCTTCCCCCTTTCTTTCTCTCCCTCCCACCCTCCCAGCAAATATTTAGTTGGTTACCCATGAGGAGACAGGCTAGGAATAGATCAGTGGGCAAGAAAACATTCTTGATCTCATGGAGCTTCTGTTCTACCGTGGCGGGGAGGGGGCAGGGAAGAGAGGTGTAGAGACTCAAACGAGTAAACAAATAATATGGGGGGGAAAAAAGCATAAAAAAAATAAAAATAATTTAAAAATTATATTTTGGCCACTTTTATTTGTCAGATTCTACAAGTATTAATTACTTAAATCTTTAGAGCCATTTGGAGAGTAGATATTATTATTATTATTATTATTCCATTTTACAGATGAAGAAACTGAAGCCCAGAAAGCAAGGAAATGGCTTCCTTCTTCTTAGCTAGAAGGTCAGACCTTTGCAATATTTGTTTGGCTAGTGGCCAGGCTCTTACTCTCCGTGCTCCCCTTCTAGCTGAAAACAAGCAAGGTCAATTCAGATAGCAGTAGGAGCTACGGTGAGTGTAAAGCAGGACAGAGAAGGACCATAGGGTGGTTGGGGGAGGGCTCCTCCAGCAGACCTGGTCCAAGCTGAGGAGATCTGAATGGTGGGAGGGGCCAGGGCTGCGAGGCTCACCTAGCTGGGCAAATGGAAGCTTCTGGCAGGAAGGAGTTAATGCTTTGCCTATGCCCTAAGCTGGTTCATTATGACCTTAAAAGGGGGAAGAACCTGGTGGCTGTAAATGTTACAATCTTACCTTTGGCCCTTAGGGATTCTGTCTTTCAACCTTGGTTCAGTAATAACTTGTGACTGCCCAACAGGGCTTCCTTTTAGGAAACGAAAGAGAATGGCTTGTTACATTCAAATATGCCATAAAAGTATCACCATTTATTTCAGTGTCTGATGACCTGAGCTTGGGGAGGCTGCGAGGCTTTGAAAGGGTCTGAAGAGGCCCTTTAGAGCAGAGATGAAAAGGGGGTGGGGGATCCTCAATTCTAAACAACGAGTCGCAGTGGGAAGATAGCCAAATGCTGTTTTTGGAGAGGGCGAGAGGGAAAGAAAGGTAGAGATGGGTGGTTGGAAAATGTGGTTTTATGCACCGAGTTCGTGTAGGGGTCCCCGAGAGTCAAGGTCAGGGTGGGCTTCACAACTGTGCTTATGGGAAGAGGGTCTATGTCTCTAACTGAAGCAGTCAAGGGGGACGAAGGGAGGCATGGATCCATGGGTCCTTCAAGTTCTCCTGTATCCCGTTTCTTGATAAAGTTCCAGGTTTTGGGTCTGGGAGCGTGCGCGTGCACGCGCGCACGTGTGTGTGTCTTGGGGGAGAGATGGGCTTGAGCCAGTAGGAAAGAGAGAGACCCTCAAGCACCCAGTGACAGGATTTGATATGAAGCAGCAGAAGACCTTTGCTGCCTTTATTCCCCAGTAAATCTTGCAGGATGCCATATGCGGTTGAATTCCGAAACTGCTGCATAGGGTGTGATTTGGTTCCTGCTCCCTCTGCAAACAGGAAACGGGGCTCGCTGCTCTGTGAGCATTTCATGGAGATAAAGTGTCAGATGCAGGGCCTCTAAGTGTTCCTGACGCGGTCCCCACATCCAGAAAGGGCAGTGTTGGGGTGGCAGTGGGGGTGGGGAAAGGCTGTGAGGAGGGCACTTGGGGGCTGTCATGTGTGTAGTTAGCTGGGCAGCCGCATCAGTTGGGAGGAAAATACTGATGTGCCCTTTTTGCTTGCGAATGTGAAGTTGGGGCTTTTCGGATATATCTGGATTTTTAAATTTTTTTGAAGTGCTGGAGTTTGGATGCTAGATCACCATGTAGATATCCACTCCTATAGACATTTCAGAGGAATATTTTCAAGACGCCATAAAGACATGAGGATTTCAAGGCTGGGTGACTTGTTCAGGTACTACCCCCCCTTCTTTTTTTTTTTTTTTTTTTTTTTGGCAAAACCATGCAAACATTGGTATTCAAAAATATTTTGTTACTTTTCTTGGCAACGTGTCCCAAGAAGAAATTGCAACACAGCCTCTGAGTTAGGAGGCAACTTTCTGGGGAAAAGGCGGGGGTGGGGAGGTTTGGAGTTTGAATCAAAAACAGACACCGAAGCTTTAATAAAATAAATGAAGCGGAGCCCTTTCAGCTCACAGCGGACCGTATTGGTGCGGGTCAGGCAGCCTAGTGGAAATTGACAGGCCAAGAACTGGGACATAAACAAAAATGTCAGTCCCTGGGAGTCTTGTTCGCTGGACAATGTCTCAATTGTTTCCTTGGTTTTCAAGGCAGCAGGGGAGAGTGGAATATTAACTGTTTACTGCCCAAAGCTGGCGGGGAAATTGCTGTGAGATGGGGGCAAGAAGAAAATCACATTTTTATTTAGAAACTATTAAACATGTTGGTAAGTGATGGGAATCGTGCAGATAGTGTTCTCTTTAATTCTCTGCCGTTCAGCTCCATGTTTTTGGAGTGTGTGTGTGTGTGTGTGTGTGTGTGAAGGAAGAATGAAGGTATTTCTTTTAAAATGTTAGCCTTGTATATTGTCAGTTTTTAAAGATATCTACGTGTGAGCTTTCGGCCTCTAGTGGCAGTGGCAGTGGGGTCAGGGAGAGAAGCAGAATTTCTGATAATTTAAATTTTAGCTGTCAGCTAATGTCCTGTTAGTGTTTGTTCCTCTGCAAATGGCTGAATAGAGTAAAAATCCAATGTTAGGAATTCTCTAAAACAACATACATTCTGCTACCCCTAAAAATGTACTTAGTGATAAAGAGAGGGGGAGAAAGAAGTGTATCTTGGAGAGAGGACTGGGGACAGAGAAGGTCCAGAAGTCTGTTCACATTTGAATTTACTTGATTAGAGAAACAAACAGCAAAGCCTAGTGTATCAGCCTTTATCTGGGCAAAGTTCAAAACTCAACTGGTAATGATGTCCTTACAAGCTTTAAAAGGACCATGTTGTTACAAGAGCAGAGACCAAGCTTACTTTTTCGGGACAGAATGCACTGAGGTTGTTTGTTAGATAAACTTGTTTTAATAAAAAGGGGTCAGAGGAGAGGTCCACGTTCTTGGAAGCCTCGGATTCGGACTCCCTGATAAGTGGAAGTGGTTGCCTTTCTCTCCCTTTTAACTTTTAAGCCCGAGGTTTGCAGCAGCTAAAGTCAGCTTTGGCTCCTGCTTCCTGTCAGACAGGAAATCACTTCCTTAGCCAAAATTACAAGCTGTGGTAAAACTCCCCGGCCACACCGAAAAGAGCATGTTTTTCCCAGAAGACTGTGTTTCTAGATGCGGAAGAATAAATTGGTACGCCGTGTGATCGCGGTGTGCCCAAAATACCTAGGGAAGAGTGTCGCTGGAGGGGAAGGGGAGGGAGTGTCCCCAAGGCCAGGGCGCTGCCGGGAAGGGCTCAGTGTTGCTGCTCCAAGGGCCCAGGGCCCGAGTGGTGTGGCTCTGGTGTGGGGATGAGTTTGAGGCTGCCCACGGGGAGCCCTGGCCTCTCTGAGCCACAGTGAACTTCCTGTCTAGGGGTGAGATCTCACATTGTTTCTTTGGGAGCCCTGAGGTCTGAGGGATGACCATCAGCAAAGCTCTCCTTGATTACCTCAAATATCCCAGAGGTCTTGGGAATCCATTGTCAAGGTTTTTGTGTCTTACATTTACCCTCTCCCCTGCTGTCATCGGTTGATCAAGGATCACCCCCCCACCCCCCCCACCCCGTCCTTCAGGCAAGTCAGATTCTCAGTCTCATGGCTTTTTTCGAGAGATAGCCTAGTGACTTTGGGGATTGCTGATGGACATGACCCCCCGTTGCTGGAGTGGGGTGCTTGGTCATTTCACCAGGGAGCTCCTGCATTGCCATGATCCTATCCACCCCTCATCCGCCCCTTCCGGGGAGGCATGTGTGCCCAGCCAGACCCCCGGTCTTTCCCTGGGATGCTCAGTAGAGAAACTGCTGCATTTCAGACACATTTCCTTAATTTAAGGGAGAGGCATAAACTCTGCCAATATGAAGGATTAACCTCTGTGATGGCTTGTAAAACTTCACTCTCCAATTTCCCCCTTCTGTCTAGGTATTAATGAGTATATTCGTAATGATCGCACCCAAGTCCTACGGGCTTCCCGTGGCCTTATTTAGACAAGACTTTGGAGGAACGAGAAGGCTGTGTCACCTAACGAAATTTGCTCTTCCATTGAGATGAAAGCACAGTGAATTAAGTGCCTGCTTTTTCTCCCTTTTTCCCCCTCTGACGGTTATTGATTCTCTCCTGCAACCGTACCGTCCGTGTTCTGATCTTTTTCTCGACAAAGGGAATTCCCAGTTTGTTAGCTGGCATATACACGAGCAGGTCAGGAGTTAAAAGTAGGCACTACCTGCCCTCTTGAGAGGCTCAGTATTTTCAGTCTCGTCCTGCTCGAGAGCTAGAAGATGTTTCTCAAAGAATCTCTTTGGTGACTGAGAAGTGAAGAGAGCTTTAGAAGCATGGCAGGAGGAAATAAGAGGAAAGGAGCAAACGTCGTCATCCTACATCTGTTTATTTTGTTGTTAACAAAGGGCAGGAGATTCCTCTGAATCTTTCTCTGGTGTCGGGGGAGGGCATGGGGAGCCAAAGCGGGAGACCATGGCTGGAAGAGTTTGGACATGCCGCTCAGTAGAAAGGTGATTTCAGAGGAAGAAGAGATTTCTCTCAAGATGACCTTTGCTCAGCCATTCAACGAGTCACTTACTGCCCCCCTCCGCAGCCACGCTCCCTGGGCCGGCAGAAGGGCCTCTTCCGACCCCCGTGTCCTTGGCCCCCTACTCTGCCCTCTCCTCACTTCATCTTGAAACTGGCCATCTTGCCCCTTGATGGGCAAGGACTCTCTGTGGGGCATGGGTAGTTCTTAATCTCTCTCTTCCCACGTGCTTCCAGATACATCGGTGTGAAGCCACGAGAAACAGGACCACATTACACTTTCCCTAAGAGCCTTAGCCTAGGTGTACAACCCAGTAGGAAGAGAAGTTAATGTTTTCCTGCTGTGTAGGGGTCGCTTTTACTGCTTTTGGTCCTCTTAATTTCTGGTGTGGTTCGTTCATAGTCCTACCGTATTCCCCCCACCCTCTTTTTTGTTTTCCTCCCCCTTTTGGGGGAGAGGTGGTTGTGTGACAACGGAAAGGATAAGCAGATAATCGTTAAGGGAAAGTTGGGTCTTTCTGGGCCAGACTGTTTAGTTTGAGTCATCTAGGTAAAAAATCAACCCAATTAAGGGACCATTAAGTGTTTTAATAGCAACTAAGTTGTAGAAGCTGAGGAAGGAGTTGAACCAAGACCTGGAGGTCAAGGCTTTGTGGTCTGTTACAATTTCCTTGGAGCTCTGGGCCTGCAGGACACTCGGGGGTCTTAATAAATGAGTGAGGGTTTCATTTTGAGCTCTTTATTACCAAAGACTGAATGATAAATTGGGTGTGATGCTTTTGCCCTAAACATTAACAGCCAGAGAGAGCGAGAAAGAGAGAGAGAGAGAGAGAGAGAGAGTGTGTGTGTGTGTGTGTGTGTGTGTGTGTGTGTTTATAGATACACACATATCATGTGAAATTTGTTGGGGACTATGTGTAACATTTCTCATTTTACATTAGGAAGAACAGTGCACTGACTGAACTCAGGACCTGGAAACTTTAAAGTTCAATCCTACCTCCCCTACTCAACCAAAGTGCTCACAGATAGGACAATGTTTTTGTTGTGATATGATACACTTCCTGTCATCTCTCTGGGGGTGGCCTTCCTAAGTCTGACTTTAAGAAATAGCTTGACTTCAAGAAAGAACTCTAAGCTTATGAACCAACCCCCTTCCCCCCAATTATCTACGTGCCTTCTGTCCTTGGGGTAGTAGTATTGGGGGATGTAAATTTGACCTTAGACTCACTTTCTGATTATAGGCTAATGCTTGTATTTACTAATAAACTTCCCCTTGGACAGCCAAGGGCTTCAGGGCCCCAGACTAAACTATTTGACGTCAAGAAGCATACTCCTGATTCACGCTGGTTTCTTCACAGTGAAGCAACTGAGAATTTCCAGTGCCCTCCTAAATGGTGAATGGATGAATTGGAGAATGGGTGGAGATGGGTCTGGGCGCTGTGGAGGGGAGGTGGGGAGGGAGGAGGAGACGGGAACCCGGGAGGACCCGGGAGGACCCAGGAGGACCCAGGAGGACCCAGGAGGACCCAGGAGGACCCAGGAGGAGGCGTGAGCTCTGGGCTAGAGGAAACTACACCATGTGACATGGTTTTGATTCCATTATCTGAAGCTGTCCAATCCGGTCTGCTGCCTCCTGGTCCTCCCTCTCCTCCTGGCTGCCTTCTCAGGAGACCCCTCCCCATTGGTTGATTCTGGGCCTCTCCCAAGGAGCCAGAGGCTGGAGAAAGAAAAAGGGGCCAAAAAAAGAGCAGTGAAAGAGTTTTTATTTAGCAGAAAGGGCACCGTGCCAAGAAACTTGGTAAATATTAAACTGAAGGGCCAAGCACGGGAAGATTAGGCAGAGGGAGGCGGGAGAGAGAGTGTGTGTGCACGCGGGTGTGCAGGCTCGTGGGTGTGTGCATGCGGGTGTGCACGCTCGTGGATGTGTGCACACACGCGTGCAGGCAGGCACAAAGCGTGTTATGGGTGTTTTGTTGGGTGGGTGGTTATGTGTCGCCCCGTAGGCTTAAGGGTGGGCCTAAAAGGCTGTGGGGTTCCTGGGATAGACCTGTCCGGGGCCCTGGACGGGAGGAAGGGGAGCGGGGAGTACATGGCTACTGGGCGAGGTGTCGGGGACGGGCTGGCTTCTCGTCTCCTGAACTGGGACCCTTTCCTTTGGGATGTCTACCAGGCTTCCAGTCAGGCCTCAAGCTTCTCTTTGTTGAGATGTTTGTTCTTTGACTCAGGCCTGCTGCAGAGACCCTCGTGCTCGTTAAGGACAGGCCTCCCGGGCTGGAAGGGAGGGACACGGCCAGGGCAGGCTCCGAATGGCAGCCTTGGAGGTGTTTCTCAGTGGCTCCAGGCTTGGCAGGAGGTTGGTGAGCGTTTAAATAGGACGTTCACATCTGCTTTTATTTTTCCCATTTCTGCAGGCCAGACTGAAAACTTAATAAATTGTATGAAACCCAAGTAAGCATGGATGTTAAAGAACATTAAATAAATTACATAAGTATGCCTACCTGTAACACTTTTATAAGGTAAATGCACGTGGGTTATTTTGCCATAAATACGTGCACAGACCAAGATTTATTCTAAAGCCCCCTTGTTACAGCCTGCCCCGGTGAAGGTACTACTGTTCCCCGGCCCCTTCCCTCTCTCCCTGGCAGGGCGGCAGCCGGGCTTGGAAAACGCGATAATGATGCCGTAAGTACCCCTAGTGCAAAAGTTGTTTTTTGTTCCAAAACATTGCCAGTTCACGGCATATAAAACTACCACGGATGCCTCAGCCAGTTTTTCTTTCTCCCCAAATAAGGCAAGCATTAATGAAGCAGCCGAGGGCCTGGGAAAATATTTTGTCATTCCTTAAAGTGAAATTCCGTCCCCTCTCGAGGCAGGCTCATAGATTTTTCAGCTGAAGGATAACCAGTGTCTCGCCAGAATCGGGAGACGAGCGGGCTGTGCAGTTAAACTTGTTTATGACTGTTGTCCCTTCTAATGACCGTTGACCTAAATAGCGCCCTGTGTTCATGTTTCCCCCCCATGTCCGCGCAGTGAACGGAAGGCTTTGAGTCCGTGAGTGATGGGAGGATCTTCCCATTGTACAGAGAGAAAAGTGGAGTCCCGCCAGGTCCCTTGACCTGCCTGTCGTGGAGCTGCGGGGGCCAGGTAGGGCTGGGACTCCCTAGAAGCTGCCGCAGCTCTGGTGACCACTGCTCCTTCTGGAGTCCAGCGTCAGGCTGGGGGTTAGTGGGGCCTGCGTGAAAGCTGTTTATCAGGCAACAACCTCATGGGTTGGCAGAAGGCCTATTTTTGGAACGTGGGGAAAACAGCCTCCTGTTTAGAAGTATGAAATGTCATGTCCAAACAGTTGGGAAATATTTTGGGTGGGGTCAAGGGCAGAGAAGAGAAGACATTCACGGATCCATTCTTGTAGGTGGAGCCTTCATCCCAAATACTCATGGTGTGCAAAGGACACACATCTTTACTGTTTTCTTTTTTTCCTTAAGCTTAAGGGAGTTATTTGGGACTGTGCTGTATTTTTGTCTAGTGCTTTGGAAAAAGTACTTCCTGTCTGCAAACTCACATAGGGTTTGGCTTCCACTCGCTGTTGTGTGATTTTTGTGCTGATTGCTTAATACGGAGCCTCGATTTACTCATCTGTAAAGAGTGGGGACAGCCGTGGCTTGGGAAGGGCAGGGCTGTGCGTGCAGCATGGGAGCCGAGAGTGCTGGCTTCACACGGACAGACCCTGGCTTTCCCTCACACCAGCCAGCTGCCGCTCTGTTGTGTCATCTTGGGAAGTTACTGATCTCCCGGTTTTCTTATCAGTAAAGTGAGGAAAATAATACTTAGCTCTCTCGTGGGTTGTGGTCGGGAGTGAGAGATGTTGGAAGGGCCAGGTGGTCTGATACAGCATCGCTTTTCAAACAGGACATGTTGCTTTGCCCTATGTGTGGGGAGAAGGCATTAATCCTTGGAGAGCTTTGGAAATGATAAGTCTTTTGCATCATTATAAGGCTATGATAATTCTTATTATTTGGTTTGTTTCAGTGCATGAAGGCAAGAAGCTGCCAGAAAAATGCAGGCGTCAAGGGCATGAGAATTACTGTCTGCAATCCCGTGTTTTCTAAATTCTAATATATCATCAGTCAAAAGACAGGCCTTTAATCTAATAACAGTTTTTCAGGGAGAAAGGAAACACTGCTGAGTTAAATTTATCTACCTTTTATACGGATCTAAGTTTCAGAAATAATACGTAGGACTAAGGGGAGTCTCCGAAGGGTGGAGCTAGATCTGGGTGCGGATATAATTTGAGTAAAGGCTGTGCCGTCTGGAGCTCTGCATTTCAAAAGGATGCGATGTAGAAAGCTTCCAAGCCCACTTTTGATCACATAAGGGCAGAGGGTTCGTGCAGACCAGATGATTTTTAAGCTGCGCAGAAAGAGTGAAAGCAAACCAGAGTCATTAGATGTGACCGTGCCAGATACCGGCGCTTAGAAGATCACGCAGACCAATTTCGCAGGATTCTATTAATGAAGATTCTGCAGTGCCCAAGTCCTCAGTTCTCACGTCCCTTTTGACCGTTAAAGGGAGGCGCTGGTATTGATAGATGACGAGGCCGGGCTGCTCTGCAAAGCCGGCTTCTCCGTAAACACACCATCGAAAGTCTGTCCGCATTCCAACCCCTCCGCACCCCATCTCCCCGTTGGAAGGAGTCTGGCTGCAGCATGAATGGGGAGCGGTGAATACAGAGGCTCATCAGAAGGCGATATTTGAGCATTTAATGTACTGCCGTTCTTTTGTATTCTGTTGGGAAGAATGGGCACAGCACATTAACCTTACTGTAAGCGCGATGCATCTGAGCACGCAGTGGAAGAATGACCCAAAGAATATGCGTTTCTGCTGTGAGCGGGTTTGAATAAATCAACATAATAGCCCGTGGTTATTAACATATTATGTGGATTGGACAGTGATATATACTTTGAGGACCTTGAACTAAATCCACCAGTTAAGAGCCTGTAGGATGGGCTCCAGAAGGACTGGAGTTCTGGGCATCGAGGTTGTCATACAAAGAAATGAACTGCAGACCACTGGCAGAAGAATTTTCTGGTAACACTCAGCCCAAAGTAAATTTTCAAATGCTCGGGCTGCAGCACAGAATTGACTCATGTCAGATTAATTGGATCTGGACTTTCAAATGTGGGTCAGTTTGGGTTGGAAGTGATTTTATTATCCGCAAACTTCCTTGTACCTCTTTTCCCCCCAGAAATCCTCAGCTATAATTTCTCTCTGTTGCCAAGGCTCTCTTGTGAAGCTTCTGAGAAGCAGTATATTTTTCTGTTCGATTTCATAAGAAGTAGTGCTTGGTTTTTGATGTAATTATATTTAGATTTCACAGAAATTTTCAGTGTGTTGAAAGTTTAATGCCAGGGCCACAAGGAGAGGTTCCTGGGGCTCAGACCCAGGGAGCCTAGGCTTTGTGTTACCTGTGCCAGACCCTTGCCGTGTGAGCGTGGGCAAGGCTCGTCACATTTGACCTCAGGGGTTAAAAAAAAATGTAGTAGATATTTATGATTTTTCTTGGTCTGCAGTAGCTGGGCAACTTAGACCGTCAATGATCTGAGTCCTCTGCTGTGACCAGAAAGTGGAAAATAAAATGGGCAGATCCTCATAATCTTGGAGAACCAGGATTTTCCTCCTTGTTCTTCTCTTCTACCCTTTAAAAACCTCTTCAACTATGTACAAGTCTTCCTCCATGACATTTAATACGACTTTATGGGCTTTAGTTAAACTCTTTCAGAAAGTTACTATTTTTTTAAAATCTTTTTTTTTTTTTTTAAAGATTTTATTTATTTATTTGACAGAGAGAGATCACAAGTAGGCAGAGAGGCAGGCAGAGAGGGAGAGAGGAGGAAGCAGGCTCCCCGCCGAGCAGAGAGCCCGATGCGGGACTCGATCCCAGGACCCTGAGATCATGACCTGAGCCGAAGGCAGCGGCTTAACCCACTGAGCCACCCAGGCGCCCCTATTTTTTTAAAATCTTAAGTGCCTTATCAAACCTGCCGAGGAGGTATAGTCCTGAGAGACCATTTATTTTAGCTCTCTTCAAAAAAAAATGCTGATGAAACTTAGACCAACTTTCCAGTTTGGACGTAATGCTCTGAGTAAAATGCAATGATTTTTTTTTTTTTGGTACAAAAAGGTTTTGTACACTCTTGCTCACTGTTGACAGCTGACAGAGACTTATTTATTTAGCTTAAGATTGGCCCACCTGAACGGTTCCTACCCGGAAACCCTTGTGAGCGAGCCAGGACGCCGGGAAGGGGGTGGGAGGTGGGCCTTGGGGAATATGGGGATGCAGTTCGATGACTCCGAGTCAGGTGGCGTTTTTTATGAGGCTCCACATGGACTCAGGAAAGAGAGACTCTGCTTCGGCATCTGGGCCTTGCGGAGATGTGCACAGAATTCACAGACAGCAGGTGTTGCTGGAGGTTAGCTCTGGAAGGCTCGGAAAGGGGGTCTCTTTGGGATCCCCGGCTGTTGGAGGGATCCCAGCAGCAGAGCTGCCTGGCCCTCCACTCGGGCCTTTGCTGAATCTCTTATCTTTGTGGGTCTGCTTTGGACCCTCCCGCCGGGGCCAGCTCTGCTCTGCTGCGCCCGCACGCTTTCCCTCAGCCTCTCCATCTCCTCACAGATTCCTTCTTTGTATCCCTTTACCTTTGGCTTCCAGTTCTTCCTGAGTTCCCATTAAAACAAAACAAAAATGAACAAAAACAGAAAACAAAAACCCAAGAACAAGAATTTGGCCCTGCTCACCCTTGTTTGGATGGTGTGGTTTTTTGCCTGTTGACATCACTGACCACTGCTCAGCCTTGGCTGGCTGTGCTTGGGTGAGATGCTGCCTTCGGCCCAGTTAGCAGGGAGGGGCTGTCTCATGGTGCAGAAAGTGCAACCCGGGGTGGGGTGGACCCCCTTAGAAGTGGACAGTGGGTGTGGTAGGCAATATGAGCTGTGCGTCTAGCTCAGAGGTGGGTGTGTGTCTGTAACAGAAAGCCATTTCTTTCTGCTTGCCTGAGTCAAAGGAGCCTTCCAGGAGGGTGTGGTGGGGCGGTCCAAGCTGCCCTGAATACTTGGGCATCATTCAGAAGTGGAGTTGGGACATGCCTCATGAAGTGGACCATCCGATCTTCTGCTTCTTGAAAGACTGTGTATACAATTGGAGCTTAGCACATTCACCAAGGGCAACTCCTCCACCTGTTCTCACATATGCTTATTGTCGTGGGGCTCTGCAAGGTCTGAGAAGTCAGCCTGGTTGAGATTCCTGATGAGATCAGCTGTGTCCAGTCTTGGTTGAGGCCACACTGGTGATGCTCTTTGTGTTGGAGAGATCCATTTGCTAATTCCCACGCAGGGTTCTGAGCACGAATCCTGCGGCGACTGCGTGGCGTGGTGTCTCCCTTGTCTTTTAGCACCTGCAGTGTAGAAGCCCTGTGTTCTGTCACATCGAGTGACAGAACTGTTGTGGCGGGGGCATAGTGGGGAGCCATACCCTTACGCCTGTCGTCGCACACACACTCACGCAGGCCTCAGGGGGTCCACATTTAGTTATTTTGCTGCTGACTTGGGAGAAGGCACCTTCTGTTGGCAGCTGATTAGTTTGAATGTGCACGTGCAGGTTGTGGGCACAACCTTGGGAATCCTCTAAGGGCCAGCCAAGGGCCTCAGGGAGCACTCCGCGGCCTCGTTCAGGGCAGAGGGTTTTATTTTATTATTACTATTTTTTTAAAGATTTATTTATTTATTTTACACAGAGAGAAAACACACAGGGAGGGGCCGGAGGGGCAGCGGGAGAGGAGGTCTTAAGCAGACTCCCTGCTGCACAACACTGACGTCCTGACCTAAGCTGAAACCGAGAGTCAGAGACGTAACTGCCCAGGCGCGCCGTGGCAGACGGTGTGAATAGCACCAGGGGCGTGGTGTGCTGTCGTGCAGCGGCCTAACCAAAATTTTGGAGCCAGATAGACAGGTCAGAGTTTTTGGCCTCATTCCTTATCATCTGCGTGTTGTAGAAAATTTACTTAATCTAGAGGGGCGCCTGGGTGGCTCAGTCGGGAAGGCGTCTGCCTTCAGCTCGGGTCATGATCCCAGGGTTCTGGGATCGAGCCCCGCTTCAGGCTCCTTGCTCCGAGGGGAGCCTGCTTCTTCCTCTCCCTCTGCCTGCTGCTCCTCCTGGTGGTGCTCTCTCTCTTTCTGACAAATAAATAAAATCTTTAAAAAGAAAAGAAAAGAAAACTTACTTCATCTGCAGTCCTCTCCCCCTTTCTTTAAAACCTAAAAAATCCCTCCTGTAATGGAGTAATTGGACCCCTGTGAGGGCGTCCCCTCTGTTTCCTCGTCTTCACTTTCTCTGATAGTGGCTTTTAGGTGGGCAAGTTTGGGGGGTGGGTGGTATTGTGGCTTTTACCCTGAGCAGAAGGTTGGTGGGACTCTTTCTTGCCCCAGATTTACTAGAAAAAGTTCTGGGGCAGGATTCTAATTGGCTGGCTTGGGTCTGGGCTATTTCTGGGTCAGTCAGTGAGGCCCCGAGAGGCAGGCCATCATGGAAGAAGGTGCCAGTTCCCATGGGTCATGTGACTGGCTGGTGGTAGGGAGGTCTGGGGGAATTTGCAGGAGTCTGTCTTTTTAAAAAAGTTATCGATTAGTAATTGAATTTTGCGTTCAGTGAGTGGTGCCAAATTCTCAGCCCTTTTTTCCCGTCCCCTATAAAGGAGACCATAAGGGCTAAACCAGACTGAGCTGGTCACGGCCACCCTGTTCGGTAGAATCCAGTGTCATTCTGGGCGTCTTTCCCTGCCGGGTTGCTGTGGCCTCCGCGGACCACGGGCAAGGCCTCCTGGCAGGACAGCCCTGCAGGAAAGGTTGTGTGGCATATTTTTAGGACACGCCATTGCAGACAGAGCTTCCCTAGAGCGCCCAGATCTTCAGCTTTCATTATTTTTAAGTTGGACAAAGTCATATATTGCAGGTATGGGAAGAATACTGGAAAAAGCAATAAGATTCAGGCAAAGGTAGCTGCCAGTCCTCCTCTCTGGGGCTTCCTGTGACAAAGACATGTGGTCTTTGAGGCCTACCATGTCCCATGCCCTGCGCTGAGCTCTTCATAGGCCCCTTTTAATGGAATCTCTGTGACATTTTAGAGTCAATACCATTATTATCCCCATATGAAGCGCCTGAGTCTCAAGCAGGTTAATAACTTACCCAGACACGCTCTCAGGACCTTCCAGATGGTCTTTACTTGTCTTCCCTGAGATGGTACTAAAAGGTGCCTCTCAACCAGGGGACCACAAAAGCCCATGTTTGCTATAGCTCAAGCGAAGAAACTTTTTTTTTACGCAGTACTTTATTGAGATACAGTTCACATATCATACAGTTCACCTGTTTTGAGCGTATAGCTCCATGGTTGTGATTATATCTAGAGCTGTGCAGCCTTCACCCCGCCCCCCTCCCCCACCAGAACCCCCATGTCCGTTAGCATTCACTCTCCATGTCCCCCAGCTCCTTCCATTCCTAGTTGGCTCCTAATGTATATTCTGTCTCCGTGGCTCTGCCTGTGCTGGGCATTCCATGTAAGCGGAATCCTACAGTGTGGGGTCTTTTGTGACTGTGATTCCCTTAGTAAAATGGGGACATTGGGGATGGAAGCGTGTCTAAGAGATCCTCTTGGCACCTTGGTCTACTGGAATTCCAGGACCCTGCTTTGCCACAAGAAGCCAGACAATAGAAACACCCAGCGGACTTTTGGGAACAGACGCGATGCTGGGATGCGTGGCGGCATCCCTGGTGGGTTAGAGCTGGACCTGGATGGAACAGACTCTTCCTTTTAATACCTGGGGGTCCCAGTGTCTGTAAGGAGAGGGCTATGTGCTGCCCGAGGAGGGCTGGGCCTGAGTTTCCCTGGCATTCCCCTCGTGGGGTCAGGGGTGGAGGGTGGGCAAGGCCTGCTGTGAGGGTGTGCCGGGCAGGAGGAGCTGGAGGGCCTGTTACTTTGGTGTTAGAGCAGACGTGCCGCTGTGGAACCGAGGCCTTGGGTGCCAAGGGGGACCCCAGGAGAGTTTTGGGAAACCTCATTTTCTCTGTGTAATCTCACCCCCGTCCTCCGATTTTCTCTCGTGGTTCACACTTTGGCTCGGGGAGTCATTCACCTTTTCTGTTCCGGGGGCGACAGCTGGAAGGAGCGTTACCGGCGCTGGGACTGGGCCCAGGACCAAACCTTGCTGGTGCCTGAACTGGAACCTGAGCTGAGCCCCAAAAAAGCTGTGCAGGTTGTGAGCTGGTTGTCCGTCCTCCGAGGTTTGTCTTCACCAGCCTGGCACGGGGTTGGTGCAAACCCTATTGGGCAGGTCACGTTGGCATAGATCCATGGAGGACTGTCACCTCTCCCGAAATGAGTGGGTTCCTGTGGCTCAGGGGGGCTGGCCTGGGGCTGTGTGGTTGCTGAGGGAAGTGGAGTCAGTGTGCCCCTTCTTCAGGGACGGTCCGTAAGGAGAATGACTGTTCCTAGGTGGGCCAGGGGCTTTTCAGATCACTCACTTGCTTATAAACTAGTTAAGTAAAAGTATTGTTGTTCGTGCTTGGCAAGCTGGCAGTGGACTCTCAGAGATTTTTATTTGATTGTATGTGACTCGGTGGGTGCTCATAGCTTGGTTCTTACCTGATCTCTTCCCCTCTGGTGTTTCCTGGCTGCCTTTTGGGTGGAAAAAACCCACAAGAAATAATGTGGGTTTCCCTGTATATGTCATGTTAATGATGTGGGCATTGGCACTGGGTTCAAGACCTTTCTGGTGTCTTAGGGAGTAATGAAGAGACCAGGGTTCTTAATAAATTCAGGTGTTAAGTGCTGAGTGATGAACCTGGCCTCTGAGCAGGAGTGACCACACTCTTCATGTCCCCAAGGGTGGGTGTGGACCCTCGGATGTGGGTGACTGGCAGTGTTTCCATAGGGCCGAGCCCAGTGCAGGGTTGCATAGGGTCCCGCACTCTCCACTTGGTGGGGTGTGTGTGTCTGTCTTCGAAGCAGGTGCCTTTCCAGGCTGCAACCCTGACAGTGAGCAGAGGCTCCCTTTCCCTTTGGGATCTATCGAGAAAGAACTGTCGAGTTATCCCTGTGCCAACCCTGAAAGCCAGGTTTTGATGTGATCACGAAAGTATCTAGATTTAAAGAGTCACAAGATGTTCCCCACTCTTCCCTTCGGAGCTGCTTCCGGCCCCGTTTCCATTCTCTGGAGCCTCCCGACCTGTAGGCTTTGGCATGCGTCACTGAGGCAGACTGCTGCCCGTCCCTGTGGCCTGGGTGACTGCGGGCGGGAGCTGCTGGCACCATGCCCAGAAGACAAAGCACGCCCCAGCCATGATGATGCGCTGTTGCCTTCCTCTGTTCTGGACCGGCAGCAGTGGGGGCTCACAATGGTTCTGGGATTCATACCCCTGCATCTGGTGTTGCTGTGCCCTCTTGGGGCCATCGCTGGTGGGCTGCTGTGGCTGGTCAGCAGGAGAGTGCTTACCTGTGGCATTTAGAGAGTGGTCAGCTTGACTGTCATCCCCCAAAGGTCAGCGGGGATGGTGAGGCTAGCACTTCCCTTCCTTGAGCACAGATGTCACCTCGGATCTCGTGGAGACTCTGACTCGCTTTATGCAGAACATTCCAGATTTATAAATCAGACTTCGGCTTCATTGTTTATACTACTTCCACTATTTGAAAGTAGTATAAAATAAGATTGTTTATTTTATAGGTCGGATTCTTTCATTAAGCAGATCAGAGGTAAAAATGTCATTGTTTTGCCAGCTGGCTATCCCGACTCTGCAAAGGTATTAGTTTGAATTTTCTTGAGGGACTAGATTATTTATTATAGATCAGCCGATTACCAAAGTTCCGTGATTTTAAAGAGATCTGAACGTAACTGGAACCCCTTCCTCCTTGCCTTAAGCTGCGTGCTAACCTCTTGCTAGTACTGTCACTTCCCGCATTAGTAAATGACAACATTAGGGACCATATTAAAAGCGTTGTAGGGCTCCCGGGACCTTGGATGTCACCAAAGGCTACATGCTAGTCACTGAGGTGCTCATGGGAACGATTGCTTCACTATGGTTTTCTGGGGATTTGAATGAGGGTTGGGTGATTTTGCTGTTCCTGCCACAATGATCTGGCTACTTTTTCAGGAGAGAGGCTCTGGATCAGTCCATGCCAGGGGAATGTTTTCCTGCCAGTTTCCTATAACTCGCTGGTTCTCAGCTGGGGCGATTCTGCTTCCCACGAGACATCTGATGATGTCTGGCTGCAATTTTGGTTGTCACAGCGGGGCAGGGGATGCTGCTGTCCTCCAGCAGGTAGTAGGGATGCTGTTAGGGCAGCCCCCACTGCCACAGTGGTCAGCTGTTGGTCGTGCTGAGGTGTGGAGGAGGTAAAGCTGATGCTTTGCCCTGAGTGATTATCGAGCAGCCATCCCTCCTGAAATGAAAGAACAGACACAGGCATAGGAAAGAAAGAAGATGTTAAAGTGAGTGGCAGACCAACTTGCAGATTTTAAGATATCCCCCCCGCCCATTATTTTATGTACTTAAAAAATATCTTGGAGGTTTACTAGCGTATTCTTAAAAAAAAAAAAAAAGATAAATACTACTCGAACATGAGTGGCTTCTCAGGCTTCATAGAGGCCTGCGACACAGAGCAGCCCTGTGGGCCATGTTCTGTGTGCTGTGGTCCAGTGGTGGGTTGGGATCCTGTATGGGGAGGAGAAGAGATCCTGTGAAATCCGTACGTTCACAGATCGTAAAACCCCCAGCTTCTACTCTTCTAATCATCTTTTGTTTTTCTTTTTGAAGTGAGGGATCCAAAGCAAATCATCTTGCTTCTCCTGAAATACTATCAGTTTTGTTTGTTTGTTTGTTTGCTTGTTTTTAAAGGTATGGTTCCAGATTACCTTCTAGAATTCCCGGTTTGCTTTCTAAATCGGGCTCGTAAAAGGAGTCCTCTATTGACAGTACATCATGAATTTCATGGCTCCTCCATGACATTTCTGGGGAAGTAAATGAAAGGTGTAAATTAAGAAAAGCAAGTGTTTGTGGTTCCCACTTTAACCTTCTGTTATGTTAAATGACTTTGTTGAAGAGGGCTGTCACTGCTCTTGAAAACTTGGGAAAATCCACAGCAAGCTGTGCCATTAGTTGCCTTTGGGAGCACAGGATGTTTGATGTGAAAATTATATGGCCACATCTAATTGGGTGTGTTTTCACCCCACCGGATATCAGCTCAAGAGATGGCTCTTCCCCCTCCCCTGCTTTTTGAGCTAAATTGTTTAACCTGAATTTCATGCTGTTGAGAATTGCATTGCAGTAATCCAAGTGCCGTTTTCAAATGTCTTTTGTTTAGGAGCATGTATGTATGACCGAGCCATGTACATTTCTAGACATCAGGCAAGAGCTGTTGTCGGTCCTTCCCTGATTTGGGGGATGATAAGGCCCATGACCGCTGCTCCCTGCCCAACCCTCCGCTTTACACTCCTCCCTGTGCCCTGCGGAAACCTAGCCAGCCCAGTGGAAAATAGGAAATAGGAGCTCTCTGGACCTCTGCTTCCTGTAAAATGGGAATAATAATTCTTATCCTGCCTGTTTCTCAGAGTTGTGTATTCATTTCAAATGAAGTGTGCTCAGAATTCAAAGAGAAAGCAGTCAGAGATAAGATAATGGCAGCTGTGCCAATTGAAACATCAAAAAATAAGTTTACTCACTTACCATGTAGTTCACCCATTTGAAGTGAATGATTTACTTTTTGTTTTGTTTTGTTTTGTTTTTTGTGTATTTACAGTTTTGCAACCTTAACCACAATTAATTTTAGGACATTTTTATCATCCCCCAAAGAAACTCCGCACCACGGGGTGCCTGGGTGGCTCAGTGGGTTAAAGCCTCTGCCTTTGACTCAGGTCATGATCCCAGAGTCCTGGGATCCAGCCCCACATGGGGCTCTCTGCTCAGCGGGGAGCCTGCTTCTCTCTAGCTCTCTGTCTGCCTCTCTGCCTACTTGTGATCCCTGTCTGTCAAAAAAATAAAATAAAATCTTAAAAAAAAAAAAAGGAAAGAAACGAAACTCCACACTGTCAACACTCCCCGTTTCCCCCAGTGCATCGGCCATCCCCTCTTCTGTTCTCTGTCTTCGTGGATTTGCCTCTTCCAGGCATTTCATACATTGGGAATTGAGCCAGATGTGGCCCTTGGTGACTGGCTACTTTCACTCAGCGTCATATTCTCAAGGTTCATCCGTGTTGGGGCACCCATCGATATTCGCTTACTTTCTTAGAGTCCAGTAATATTCCCTCATACGGATAGATCCCATTTGGTTGATCTGTCAGCTGATGGGAAACTTCGGAATTTTAAAAATACAAGCTAGACCTTGTGCTTTAATTTTCAAAACGAGCCCCTCGCTCTCATTGGACGTTAAGTGCTGTTATGGTAAACAGTCTTCTGGGGCAAAGATTTCCAAGTCTGTGAGTGGTCTTCATGTTAGAACAAACACTAACCTCAACGAATTCTTCTTGGAACCAAATACTGGGTAAAGATGACTGTAGAGTTCCTCTTCTCCCTGAAACACAAGGCTTTTTCAAGTGTAAAGGTAATAACTGTGTTGCTGGTGACTTTTTCTGTGACGGTATCTCCAGTGACTCAGGCCTGTTCCCCGATAGCGGGACTGTCTCCTCATTTTTTCCTCTGGTGTTCATCACTCAAATGGCATCCAAAAGATTGTGATCAGATGAGGTTATATCCAGCCTGGAGAGCCTTTTTTTTTTTTTTTTTTTTAAATGTATGTGTGGTTTGCTTGTTACTGTCTTGGTTGTTGGTTTTACCTGTGGTAAATATTTAGAGCCCCAGGTATGTTTACATTCTGGAAGTAGGGAAATACACTTGCTACAGATTCGCAACACTGGCTGCAGTTGGCCCTGGGGTTGGTGTGGCCAAGGGTGGAGTTTCTCTGGTCAGGGTACACCCGGCCTGGGTCCACTGCCTCGTCATTGATCCCGATCGCTAGTCTCCACTACCCGAGGGCATTAATATCCCTAAGTACGCGGAGGAGAAACTTTTCAAGGAAAACCTGAATTTTTTTTATCTTCTTTATTGGCTGCATGTGTGAGTCAGAGGAAGATGAATTTCACTTTAAGAAGCTTTTACACACTTCACAGCACTCACCCCAGCACATACCCTCCCCAATGTGCTGGGTGAGTGCTGTGAAGTGTGTAAACCTGGCGATTCACAGACCTGTACCCCTGGGGATAAAAATATATTATATGTTTATTTAAAAAAAAAAAAAAGAAGAAGAAGCAGGTAAACTTTAGTGGTCTTTGAGAGAACCCTGAGAAGTAATTGTTCTCTCAGAGCCGCCTAGGTGAGAATAAGTATGTGCTCGTTATTCTGGGCTCCAGTGTTAGCAGGTGCGCCCATCCGTTAGTGGTGGGAAGACATGGGCATAAGATGGGTTGACTCCTCCAGTTGGTGTGTGTGCTTTCTCTGTTGCTATATACACACGCATGCACACATGTAGTACACACAAATTTAGGATTTATTTTCCTCTCTCAAGACTCTTTTTTAAAAAAAACTTTTTTTAAAAGGTTTTATTTATTTATTTTTTTTGAAAGACAGAGATCACAAGTAGGCAGGCAGGCAGAGAGAGAGGAAGGAAAGCAGGCTCCCTGCTGAGCATACAGCCCGATGCGGGGCTCGATCTCAGGACCCTAAGATCATGACCTGAGCCGAAGGCAGAGGCTTTAACCCATGAGCCACCCAGGTGCCCCTCTCAAGACTCTTTTCACCCTTTTACTCACAAGGCATCTGACTCAGGCAGGGTCCACCTCGAGGAGAGCAAGGCTGCCTCCTGCCACATCAGCACAGCCCAGGCGTGGGCCCACCGGCGGCATACCGCTCAAGTAATCTGATTGGCAACAGCTTGATTCTTTCTGGGGGTGACAGAAAGGGGCCGGTGTCATTTTGGAACCAGGGGTATTCGTGAATGGAGCTGGCAAGCCATCCCCGAAATTCTTGCTTACCTTCCGGGTCTGAATGAGATGGCGTCATCGTGTGGTCCTGCCTGTGGGAATCCATTGTTGTGGAATATTTGTATCCTTCTATCCTGCCAGGGGGATCCCTCCTTTTATAATGTTTGGAGGGAACTTTTTGCCAACTATTTCAATTTACTATTAGTTTTTGTGTAATTGGGGAAGCGCTTTCATAAACACCGAGGAGGTTTAAATAACATTTTCTCCTAAATCTGCCCTCGTCTGCACAGTGACTCCGTTACCACACCAAGAGGACCCTCCGGAGTTTGATGTTGTCAGGAAACATATTAGCAGAAAATAGTATGGCTCTAATGCTAATAATTGGCTAGTGGGGATGAGAGAGGAAGGAGTGTAATTGGGGCTCCTGTGGCTAACAAGATGTGAATTATGAAAACGTTTCCAGGAGAGAGTCCAGGGTTGTTCCAGAATCCTGTTATTTGCATTTTAAAACATTTGGTCTCCACAGATAGGGAAGGAAGGTGCTGTTGATCAACACTGCTTTCTCTTTCAGAGCGAAGCACTCCCAGTTTCCCAAGTGGGAACGGGGTCCCCAGGCACACCCAGCCTCGTGTTGTCATTAACGGCCACGCTCGGTCCCATTTTGGCCGCTTGTCTCTGTAGGAGATACGTTGACTTCGAAGGAGACGAACAGCTAGTAGACAGTACAAGGCCCGTTCGGTTCCTCTGCGTCTCCTGCCTCCTCCATTCTGCACGGGGCTGCTCCTGGTCCCCGGGGACCTAATGGGGACCTGCATTCCTTCCCAAGTGCAGTCTGGGACAAGGAACTTAGCTTTAGTGGGAATCTTATTAAAGGCCAGTATCCCCCGCCCTCCATTAGCTGGATTCACACTGCTTTCTGCAGCCCGTGCTTCTGGGACCAGGCTTCTGCCTCCGGTTCTTCCGTAGTATAGACTTCTGGGTATGGTAGATGGGCTTATAGTGTAGGGCAGCACTTGGGAATCAGCTCCCGAGGAATTGCTGAGCATGGTTTTTCTTGAGCTCACTGGCATTTTGCTTGTCTGGGGAGATTGCACTGTAAAGGCAGGGGGGGATCCTAGGCGAGTAACGGAGGTGGAGGGCGGCTGCAGGGAGAAGCTTCACTTGCCACGTGCCGAGGTCATCATGGAACCTCCTCACTGACCGAGGCGGCAGACGGGAGAGCTACACCGGGCTCTGCTAGTGTCTGGGTATTCAGGGAATTAGGATGGCCTCAGAAAGGACTTCGTTGGGCATTCCAGCGATGTCTGTTGGAAATTCATTCATTTTTTTTTGCACGCCTTGGCTGATTTCCCAATATTGAGGGTAGCCATGTGACATTTTACCTTTCGTCCCAGTAAAGCCTAGACCTTCACTTATAAAGCTGATTTAGTGTTAATACCAGCTGAAAAGTAAAATAATCTCCCTTACTCAGAATTACCCAAGTAAGTTCTTATTACTTTTTCCCAAACTCTTTTCTTTTTTTTAAAGATTTTATTTATTTGTTAGAGAAAGAGAGAGAGAGAGCATGAGCAGGGGGACAAGGCAGAGGCAGAGGGAGAGGGAGAAGCAGGCTCCCCGCTGAGCAGGGAGCCCGACACAGGGCTCCATTGCAGGACCCCGGGGATCACGACCTGAGCTAAAGTCAGATGATTAACCTACTGAGCCACCCAGGTACCCCCTTTATTCCAAATTCTTTAAGGAACTATTTTACACCTATTTTTCCTTTGTTGTTTATGATACTGTATTGAAGGAAATACGTTTTATCTCCAGGCTCTCAATATCTGATATCTAGTAGTTTTTTTTCCCCCAGAAAACAAAACAGATTGACAAAATTTCTTTTTTGTCAAAAAGCATCTTTTGAATTGATGGTTCATATCACCATGGGTGATACCTTATCCCTAAAATATTTATCTGGTAAAAGAAAGCTTTACCATGCATGTGTTGTCTTTTCTTCTTGGGTGTCGCTTTCTTCAGTAAATAGGAGATAAGGGCCATGTCCAGAAGTCAAGGCACACTGGATTTGTACTTAGAGCCATTTGAGGACCCTGTGAGTTCCCCTCCTCTGCGTTCTGCTCGCCCCGCAGAATTAGAGCATGTTGGAGGCAGGCAGGGCCCGTAGAAGGCGCCCTCTAGTGGCCTGACGAACTGAGCCTTGGCAACGAGGGGCGCACAGCTAGTTAGTGGGAGATGGCCGTGACTCTGGGTTCCTACATCTGTCTCTGTAACTCGATGGAGAGGAGGTGACCTTTGCTTTGTAAAAAAGGCACATGAAAGGATGGACTTACCATTGGCTTCCTCTTCCCATTTTGCCTTCCATTTGGATCCTGGTCTTTCTCACCAAGATGAGGTCGTTGAGGGCCAAGGCAGACTTCATTTCTGCATCCCTTGCGTGTAGGAATGGGATCATGTTTTACCTCCCACCAGCTCTGAGCAGGGTGGCTCAGGGACACGGGTGCTGGCAAGGGAAGAAAGACTTGCTGTCCGTGAGCCGGCTGCTTGCCATTCCTGCCTGTAGGCCACAGTCGGCCATATTTGATGACACCCGCCTACCTCTGCTTGCGTGTGCATACCTGCGGGGATGCAGAGACCCAGAGACTCTCCCACTTTGTCCCTTGCACGTGCTCCCAGTTTTGAAACATAGTTGTGAAGAAAAGCTGTTGCTTTCCACTGGCCATGTCTGATCGTGTCCTGATTTGGCTTTACCTTTAATGACAAAAATGGCTGCTTGTCAGTAGCTCTGATTACATTTCTTGGCATCTGTGTTAAGTTATTTGACCACATATTTTGAATGTAATTATTTCTCACCAAAGTTACCTCACTTTCAGAGGTGAGAATTCTTGATGGCGCTTAGAGCTAGAACAGCACGACCTGTGCAGACCTGAGCTCTCTTTCCAAGGTGTCATATGTGTTTGTGGGCTTCGGTTGTTCGGTTGTTTGGTTGGATGGTTGGATGCATGGCCGCTATTGCTTGATTTCCCGTGTCCTTATTTGTACGCACGTGATATGTGAGTAAATGATAAAGAGACTGAAGATTTTACCCTCTTAGCAATTAAAAATTCGCCATTTTGCTCATTGGCTTCTTTAGTGGAATAGCTCTTCCCAGTGCCTTTTTCTCAAATGGATTTCTCTTTTTTTTTTTTTTAATTAAAGATTTTATTTATTTATTTATTTGAGAGAGAGAGGGAAAAGGGGGGGGTGAAGAGAAAACACAAGCAGGGGGAGGGGCAGAGGGAGAGGGAAAAGCAGATTCCCCACTGAGCAGGGAGCCCGATGCAGGACTCAATCCCTGTACCCCGAGATCATAACCTGAGCCAAAGGCATATGCCAACCAACTGAGTCACCCAGGTGTCCCTCAGATGGATTTCTAATTCTCCAAAGATGGAGAATTAGTTTCAAAATAAAATTCTTCCATGTTAAACATAGAACCCTGAACTCCTCATTTTTAAAGTCTGGGTTTTGCTTTCTTCTTTTCTGTATAATCCTGGCTAGGTCCTTTTATGTCTAGACTTAGAGATTTAAAAATAAAGATGATAAAGAATTTGATTATGTGATTTATAAGACCCATTATTTCACAATTCTCGTTTCTTTTGGAGACCCCTAAATAATCCTTTCCTTCCTGCCTAGGGGAGAAAACACATAAAAAACATAACCCAAATGTATTAGGGTTTCCTAGAGAAACAGAACCAGTGGTGTGTTTGTGTGTGTGTGTGTGCGTGTGTAATGAGATTTATTGTGAGAAATTGGCTCACACCATGTTGAAGACAGGCAAGTCCCAAGATCTGCAGGAGGCAAGCTAGAGATATGAGAGAGCTTGTGATGTAGTTCAGTCTGCATTTGAAGGCCTGGGAGCGAAGAGAGCTGATGATGGAGTTCATGTCCAAAGACTGCCAGGCTTGAAGACCCTGGAAGAGCCAACATTGCAGTTTGAGTCTGAAGGCATAGAAAAACCAGTGCTCCACTTGAAGGCAGCCGTCCGGCAGAAGTTGTCTCTCCTTTTGCGGGGAGGATCAGCCTTCAACAGATTGTGTGAGGCCCACCCACATGAGAGGGCATCAGTTTTATCAAGTCTGCCAGGGTTTGTTTGTTTTAGTTTTTGTTTTGTTTTATAGAGAGGGAGGGGGAGAGGCAGAGAGAGAAGGGGAGAGAGAATCTCAAGCAGGCTCCATCCACACTGAGAATGGAGCCTGACATGGGACTCAATCCCACCACCCTGAGATCACGACCTGAGCCAAGATCAAGAGGTAGATGCCTAAGTCACCCAGGCACCGCTAGTCTGTCAGTTTCAATGTTGAACTTGTCCAAAAATACAGAAATACTCGGAATAACGTTTGACCAAATATCTGGGCACCCTGTGGCACAGTCAGGTCGACACATAAAATTAACCATCACATCAAACATTTTTTTTCTTTCTTTTTTTTTTTTCCTTTTCACATCAAACTTTTTTCTGAGACAAAATTGGAAACTTCTTTTTCTTTCTGTCTAGAGGTAGGCTCAGAATTCTCCCGACAGCCAATAGCTGTTGGCCAAATTGGGTTTGAATAACATTATTTCATACACTGTCTTTGTCTCTGGAGCCTTTAGTATTTTTTAGGGTTTTTGTTTCTTCAGTGCTTTCAGCTCCTCCTTCTATAGTCCTTTCTTTTATTTTTCCTGCATGAAGCAAATTGTACTTTCTGGCCCATGGGGTTCCATTCTACTGTATTTAATATTTGAATACTGCCCAGCCACTTGCTGAAGGGGGCTCTAAGCTCAGGAAGGAACAAAATAGTAGAGTACACAAATATTGCCACAACTTTTTTGGTGACACATCTTGCTTCTTGATCCGTGTGGCTGTGCCCAGAACTGGTCAGCACACTGTGTCATCAGGTGTTGAGTCACCGGGGAGAATGAGACTTGCCATGCGCTCTGTCCGCTTTCTCTCCAGACATGCCTCGGCTTTAGACCTTCGCCTTCCGCAGGCGAAATGCCTCTCTCCAGGTCCTCTGTCACAAACAGGCGGTGTATCTGGAGAAGGCTAGGAGGCAGATTTGGTGCTACTAAGTCTTTGTGTCTCCTGCCTTCTGGAGGCCACATCTTAAAGTTGTTCAATGTGGCCAGTGGTGTCGGTGGCGCTAGAGGAGCAGGAGGACCGAATGTCAATTCCTGCAGATGTTGCTCAGGGTCCCTCTCCCTGTCCCAGACAGTGGCCGCAAGCCACAGTCATTCTTCTTTGAAAAAGTACCGCCTTATAACAACCCCCTCATTGTGCCAGGAGCATGAAACTATGAGGCCTTCATTTACTTTTCCTGGAGTGTCTCTAGTTCTTTCCATATTACCTCTTGATTCGTGGATGGACAGTTATTGAGGTCAGCCTGGCTTAGGTGACTAGCTTACTCTAGTCAGGACACCTCTTTCTCTTTCTCCTCAAACCCAACCCAAACTGGCCTGAGAAAAATGAGTATATTGGCTAAAATTGCACAGGTGACCTGCATCAGGCATGGCTGGATCCAGGGGCCCATTTACCAGGACACCATTTCTCTCCTTGGCCCTGGGTTGATGTCTCCTCATGAAAGCAGGTTGAAGTCCAGAGAGATCTTCTCTTCCCCCATAATTCTGAACCAGTGGTTGTGGTCAGGGGATGTAATATGCTGAGGACGGTTAGACTGAGGGGTCCATTCCACGTAAATAACATGGCTTGAGGGTCTGGTGGTACCCCCTAAACGATTCAAGGTACTACTACCAGAAAAAGCACGAATGGATGTTGAGCAGGAAACTCAGTGGATGTCTGCTTTCCCATCTTTAAGATCCGTTGGAGAGTTTTGTATTTATTAGGCGAGACTCTGCTACAATTCTTTCCCCCTTGCAAAATTATTTCATATTTGCAGATACATTTGAACTTGTTTAGAAGGCATATTTTACCCTCCAAACTTCGAGGTGGCTTGGAGGACTTCACATGGTGCACAAAGATTGGAAATGGATATTTAAAGAAATGAGAAGAAAGAAAAAAAGAAAAGCAGGGTAGGCCGGGAAGGAGAGAGGAGGACAATGGTAATCTCACACATCTCCAAACCGGGAGCGCCTGCAGAATTGGTTGAAGTGACGTGCAGATTTGGCTCTGAGATTCCTCTATCTGGATCTTAGATTGGAGTGGGGGTGTGCGCGCTTCTTGTCCTCACAAGCCACAGGCCCCTCTGGGAGTATAGACCCCGAGGAAAGGCCATGGGAAGATAATAAAGATGCTGTGGTCTCTGGTAACCTTAGATACATTTCTTCTCCAAACTCCTCTGGGGCTCTTGCCCTTGGGAGCCTTGCCTCTTTGCTCTCAGCACTGGATTAGAAAGCAAAGAGGGACTTAAACCCCTGTATTGCTGGGTTCCATCCAGGAACAACTGGAAGTTTAAACCATGTCACCTCTGGTGGGAGACAGGAAGGTGAGTCACCACTGTGACAAGGCAGAATAGGATTACCTTAGTTGTAAAGCTGGGCTGATCTTGAAAATGGGCTTCTGCTTGCTTAATGACTCACATTCCTGTTTACAAGTGAGCGCTGTGGAGAAATGTAGAGTGGGAGGTTCTGTTTCCCAGACGGAGACCAGAGACCTCTGGCCATGGGCAACCAGGGCTTCCTCTGAGGGCTTGGGCTGCCCTTTCTGGGGGCAGACCTTCGGCTTCCAGCAATGGTAGCTTTCCAAGTCCAGACAGGGACAGCTGCAGCCAGCTAGGGACCTGGGGTAGCCCCATTTTGCTGGCCACATGGCCCCTTCCCTCTTTGGGAGTTCATGTGGCTTTTGAAAACCACCCTGATACCCCCATCACCCCACTATGGGAGAACCAGGTAATATGGTGACCGTGTAGTTTGTTCTGGAAATGTGGTTGCTGTTTTGTAGGATTTGTCCTTTATTCCCATCGATTTCCTATCTCCCAGAGTCTTTAGCATCCACTATGCTCATTCTCCTGCTCTTGGGTGAATATCAGAACACAAGATAATTTTGTGCTCCATCTCATATTCTTAATCCTGAGTTCTATTATTTGGGATTAAAAAGGGTGAAGAATTTATTCATGGCATTTTTTTCCCTCATATAAACCCTTTAAAAACTAGAATAAAGAAGTCATACATCCATACAAAGGACACAGACATTTTCCTTTCTAAAAGACAATTAGAATGATATTTCTTTGTTGTGAAATAGCCCCTCTTGGATCCCAGGTCTCTCTTTATACCCCTAAATTCTCTATCCTATTGGTAGTGCAGTAGTCAATATCTGGACGGGCAACCGAGTCTACACAGCAGCACCGTGAGTTGATTGAGACCTGGTCCATATTCCCCGTCTGCCATTTACTCGCTGTGTGACCTTGGGCATGCTCCTTAACGTCTCTGAGTCAGTTTCCTCCTCTGTAAAATGGGCACATACCTACCTCACAGGGTGGTTGTGAGGAGCTGCGGAACAACACGCACGTTCCCGTCGAAAGCCCCGAGCAGAGTAGGCAGGCAATGAACCAAAGCCATGGGCGTGCTCGAGCCCCAGCTGTGCTGAAATTCAGTGTGGCTCCTGCTTCTTGCACACTCAAAGTGTGTGCAGCCAGATGTTTCCCAGGGGTCCCGGGATGGAAGTGTGGTCACCTCTCTGAAAAATGGCAGTCCAGCAGAGGGGAAGGTGACTAGACAGGTCCCCAGATAGCTCTAGAATTGGGTTGAACCATTTGTGATTGGATTTTTGTAGGGTAGAAATACCAGCAGTATCACAGGGCTTAAATTCATAGAAGATTCAGTAAGGTAAGTTGAGAGAGAGAGAGAGAGAGAGAGGGAATGCCGGCCAGCTGACTCGCTGGAGGCTTAGAGCCATCAGCGGCTGAGTCTGCTGGGGGAAGGATGGGCAGAGGTGGGGACAGCGGGCAGGGCTGCAGCAGAAACACTGCATAGAGGAGGCTGTGTTTAAGATGTTGCTAGAGGGGACCCCCAAGCTGGAAGGCAGGGAGGTGGAAGTGTCCTGGGGTCACATTGGAATGCATCGTCCTCCTTGCTTGGAGTTTGTAGACAAGCGTGGAGTCAGGGAAGAAAGTCAGGCTGGGGGCCATGAATGCCTTGGTGACTGCGTCCCCTCCCTCCCAAGCCTCACTCTGTTCCCCTTTCTTCCTGGCAGCAGTGCCCCCTCCCTTGCTGCACTCAGGGACATGACTGTCAGCACTTCTACCCCCCCTCAGACTTCACTGTCAGCACTCAAGTCTTCAGGGACATGAAAAGGAGCCACTCCTTACACAAGGTTGGGGAGCCCTGGTGTTTGGAGGTAGGTCTCGGAGCAGAATGACGGTATGAGATGAGCTAGCTCTGAAATGAAACCACCCATCCAAAGTTTACCTCGCGCTAGGGCAGGGCCCACGCGCCATGGCCTCTGAATTCCTGTCAGGTAGCTGTCGGGTGCCATGATGTCTGGGTGTCGTGATCACGAATAGGTTTATCATCACCATAAGAATGCTGGTTTATGAGGAGAGGGTGGAGGGTGGTGCCCCTTTGATTCCCCAGGGGCCCGGCTCCCTGGAAAGCCCACACGTGGACCAGTGTCATGGGTAGCTTCTGTGAGAAGGATGAACAGTATGTCATCCTGTTAAACTTGACCCCCAGGAAATGATTTCCTGGCACCTTTCACATAGCTCCCAGGGGGAAATAGAAGTTATTACCTCAATTTTGCCTTTGTTCGTAGTTACTTAGAACTTACAGTTTCTCTTGGAGACTTCAGGGTGCTAAGAAATGCTCAGTCCTCTGCAGTGGTACCTTCCTGAGGCAGCTGTGAATGGCTTTTCTCACAGACGTGGCTGTCCAAGGACAGGAGGCATTGTTAATTTCCTTTAAATAATTCAATACGATGTCAATACCCCACATTGCTCCATGCTTGGGAGTGATAGTTCTCTTCAAATTAGCAGTCCCGAAGAAGAAAGACTGTGTAGAACATGCTTTCGTTCTCAGAAAAGCAAAAGTCAACACAGATAAAAAAAAATTTTTGAAGGAACTCTTTAGACTTAAATGGCAGATGATTCAGTATTAATGCTAGCTTTTTTTTTTTTAAAGAAAAAAAATGAATATTTAAGAGCCAAATTAGTGAGACTTATGCCTTTTGAAAACATTTGTAGTGTACCTACTATATGCTATATGTTGGGCATTAGGGCTTAATACTGGGATGTGTTTCTTTCTCACCATTCCTGTGTCTAAACTCTAGAAATATTTCACAGAATTGGAATTGGACCTTCCCGTAGTTTTGTATTTTCTTCTCATTGATGTGACCCCAAGGATGCTTCTGCACACTACACCGTGTCTGAATTCTGGTCAATGACTTCGGGTGTTGGTGTCTTGAGGAAATCTTCCTATGTTGTGGCCCCCTCTTCAGCCAGATGGGAATAAAACGGAAGATGTTTCTGGTCTCTTTGGAAACCCTCCTTCTTCCTCCTGTGATGGTGCCTGTACTCAGATTTCCTGGAGCCGGTGATGCAGAAAGCTCGTGTCCTTTGATGGGTCTGGGTGTGACGGGCCAGGGAGGCCTTCTTCTGTGCAGCAGCCATGGCCTGAGAGAAGCCTTTTCTCTGGAGCTGCCTGCCCCATGGTCCAGCTTGTGACAAGTATAGTTAGCTGTTCTTTGGACCATGGGTGATAAGGCCGTGCCACACACAGCTCTCCCTCTGCCGGGGCCCAGCAAATGGTAACTCATTAATCTTTGGTTAGAGTTATGAGGTAGATAAAGGAGAACCAGGCACCCATTCTGTGTATGAGGAAAATAAAACAGGAAGATCGGGTTTCTTCCTTATAACCCAAGATCCGCAGGCGCCACTTAGATCCCTGACGCTGGTGACTCTGTTCACTTCGCAGCTTGGCCTTCAGGACATGGAAACATCTTCGGGGGAAGCACCAGTATGCCCTGCTTCCAGGACTGGGTCTAAGTTCCTAAACTGTGACTAGGCCAGACACACAGACACCGCTCACGGGCTGTGGGAACTTGGGCAAGTTACCCAGGTGCTCTGTGCCTCGGTTTCCCTGCTGGCAAAGGGGAATCACACGTGGGCTGCTGTGAGCATACAGTGAGGCGCAGTGTACAGAGCGGGCCTTGGCCAGACGAGTGGGTGTCTGGCATGAGCACACAGCAGGATTCCTGGGGAATCCCACACGGAGAGTGTGTCTGTGTGATGGGCCAGCCACTGCTCGGGTAACTCGGTTACAGCTTGCTTTAGCTGGAGACGTTTCCATGGAACCGTTAGTGATGTACCATGTGGAGTACGTTCTGCTTCAGGAATTGTGGTGGGACAGGGAAAACCCTGATCTGCAGCATGGATATGTGAGACGTGGCTCTAGGTAGCATCATGGAAACCACATGAGATTGGTGTCAGAAGTAGGATTGAGTTCATGTTTGTCACGTCTGTTGGAAAGGGGCTTCACTCCTCCCTGATTCGCTCCCAGTGTCTGTAAAAGGGGACGGGCGTGGAAGAGCTGCCCAGCCTGCTTCTGAGGGTTTGGGGGGGGGCACCTACCAGGATGCCTGGAAATGCCCATCAGAGTGAGATTTCACACAAGGTGAGATTTTCAAACAGTGATCCAGGCGCTTCTGGAAGGGCTTGGCTCATAGTAACTCTTCACAACCTGACCCCAATCCGAGGAGGGGGATGCTGTGATCCCATTTTGCAAGTGAGCCGCAGGGAGGTGTAGCATGTGCTTGGGCTCGCACAGCACAGGGGTGTAGCCATAAATCTGCTGTTACTGAGGACCACGGCAGCAGCCCGTGGGTTGGAGCCTTTCATACTAGCCACTTGCCTTCCGTACTAACCGTCCTCCACTTGTTAAAGAAGGTGTGTTGGGTCCCGTTCAACACCCTGCCTCCTCAAAGCCTGGGAGGAAGCTTTTGATTCAGGACGTTGAAAGTCAAGTTTCTGCTTTACCAGTATGACATTCAGGACACCTTCTACCCCAGCTGGATTCAACTTTCATTGTCCCTCCCTCTCTATCCTTACAAGCTGGCTGGATTCTATCACTTCGGCCCTTTCCTCCAGGGAGTTCAGGTTGGTAGACCAATTGAGTAAATATGACTAAGAAAGTCAATATCCACCTGGGCAGGCATGAGTCACTTTTTTCTAGTTAGCTATTCTTGTGCATTTTAAAGCTAGCCACACAAAGTCATTACATTGGGGCTATTAACATGTTTAATAGTGACAATAATAGGGTGTGACCCGTGGCATAAGTGCATTCAGATAAGAAAGAGTGTTTTTTCCTGTAATTGCTGAGTTAATACTAACATTTTCACAGAAATGCTTGCAAGCAGTCTTTCGAAAAGTTCTTTGACTCCTTTCCTCATTCCTTGCTTCCCCCTTTCTCTAGGGGTTCTACCCCCCACCCCCATTAGTGGCTGGGGATTAGCAAGATGGCAAGCTCTGTCCCTTTTGATGTTTTGGGTGACCTACCGTTTTGCTAGTATTGAGCCCATTTCATTTCATGTTTACGGAGATAGGAGTGAGTGAGTGAGCTTGTGTGCATGTGTATTCAGCAGGCACATTATTATTGTTGGTGCTTATTAATGTCTCAACTTACACATTTCAGGAAAAAAAGAGACATCTGCTAACTTTGCAAAAAGCTGGTCACATAGACAGGGAGTGAACCACTTTGGTGTGGAGGAAATGAAACTTTTCTTAGGTTTATTAGACCACATCCTATAAATCTGTGGCTTATTAGATGTCTGATTTCTAAAAAGCATGGCATCACAGCTGAAGTTTTATTTTTGCTTGTTAGTCATTGAAACAAATATAGATATTGCTTCATTTCCTTGGTACTCTAGTTTTCAATACATGTTATGTATGGAAAATCTGGATTTACACAACTAAGTACATTAAAAGAGAAGTATTTGCTTTATAAAGCTCTGCACTGCAACTTTGCATTCTGTTAAGCCAGAATGTTTGTCTTCCTACTCCCGATTACATAGAGAAGCAAAGAGAAAACAGTAAAAGTACCTCTCAAAGGCAAAGTTAACTTTTTTTTTTTAAAGATTTTTTTTTGTTTGTTTATTCATTCGAGAGAGACAGAATGTGTAAGAGCACGAGCAGGGGGAGGAGCAGAGGGAGAGGGAGAAGCAAACTTCCTGCTGAGCATGGAGCCCAGCATGGGTCTCGATCCCAGGACCCTGGGATCATAACCTGAGCCGACGGCCAATGCCCAACCAACTGAGCCTCCCAGGCACCCCGCAAAGTTAATATTGTGACAGACTTCCTTCCCGTCTTCTAAGAGATGTGTTTTTAAAATCCCAGGCAGACTTCTATCATATTATATGCGGTAGTTTTCTGTTTATTTTCCATTTCTCGTGATGGAAAGGCCTTCCTATGTTTGCCATGAAGAGTCTCTGTGAACCTTCTGAAGGTTGCCCATTCTGGATTTGGGGATCCCTTAGTAGGCTTAGTCATGACCCCAGTGCCGACAGACTGTGAAATTTCCGTTGCAGTGCAGTTGTGGGGAGCAGATGTGAGTTAAAACCAACAAAGGCAAAATGTCGCCAGTCCGTACTGTCCTCGTGATGTGTATTCTGTATAGGACCCATAGCTTCGTGCTACAGCCCTGGATCATCCTGTTCGAGCTGACCAGCAAGTTCGCGCCCCTGGCCAGATTCATTCTCAGTCCCGCTAGTGATCCCATCTGTATTGTTATTCCTCCTTTCTCGTGTTCTCTCCTTGCAAAGCTTCCTTGTAGAATCCTTCCCGGTCCAGTGACTGCGTGGAGTTCCTCTGCCCGTGAATCGCCCCGGTGGTAGAAATGGACCCTGTCTGGCCCCACTTGGAATTTCTAATGCCTCAGGGAGATCACATTCCCGGTGTATCGTGATGTAGCCTGTCTCCTATGTGATTGACGCAGCTTGGACACAACTTGCCCAGGGAGATAGGCCCAGAGAGGGACAGGATCATTCTAGGCCCTTCTTCCCATGTTGTTTGCCATTCCTCGGACCAAATGCTGTGAATACTGTTCCTTTCACTTCTTATACTTTTCCTCTCACCCTGTGCGGCTGGTATATGGATTTGGAAGTCCAGGGCAACCAAGTGCTTGGAGGTGGGCAAGGAGCTCACCGCTGTGGGAGGTGCAGGTGTTCCCTGCCCCGTGGCCATGCCGCTCAGGCCACCTGACGTCCACCAGGCGCCACAGGCTCTATCACGGCTCTTATCTTTGTGACGACCTCCCTTTTCCCCATTCTTTGTGAGTCACATGTTTTCTTGGCGTCCTGTGTGACAAAGGTCATAATAGAGAAGACTTGACTTTTGATGCGTGACATGTTATCACCCACACAGTTTATTGTTGTGGGCCCTCCCCTTTTGTAATTCTGTGAGGTGACAGATCACTTTTTCATAGGCTAACCTGTGTCCAGGAAGGGTTTAAATTATCCTGAAGGTTTTTTTTTTTTTTTTTAATTCCTTATAGGGTCCCCTGATCAAATGACTTGGTCAATACTTGAAAAGAGGGGAGTGGGTACTTTCCACTAATGGTTGTGACATTACCTGTCACATCAGTCTGTGTGTCTCTCTGTCGTAACATCTCGAGTTCTTTCCTGTTGTTGGTGTCTTTAATGATGCCATGGAGGTAGATGTTTGGAATCTGAGAACAGGAACCAGAGTTCAGTCCAGACTCTGGAGCTACATTTATTCATTTTTATTAGGGCCGTTACTGTCAGCTGAGCGAAGTAGGAGATCCGAGTTTTAATCCTTCCTTCTCAGGCCAGTCCTTATTCAGAACGTACTTCATGTGTCCGATGCTGCTGGTTTAGCAAGAGGCAATACAAAGAATTAAATCATCTTTTGTCTTTACTTCTCACATTTCCAACTCCGTCCATCATATCTCTAAAAGCCCCTTTCAAGCCTGTTTGTGTTAAAAAAATGCAATAGTACACAGCTTGTCATTTTTTGTTTGCTTTAGGGAAAAAGGTGACGGACGTGGCGTAGTATCCTTCACGGGGACACGCGCAAGTGCTGACTGTCGCTTCCATAGTGGACCTCCAGTCAGTCGCTGGCCCCTCTACTTGAGCTGTAAACGAGGAAGGAGGTGGCCTTTGTACAGCCACAGAGTGTTTGACTCCTAGTTAGAAACCTTCTGGGGCACGTGTGCTTGTCCATGTGCACAAGCACGCCCCCACGCCCCCATAAGCAGACATGCAGCAGGAGAGAAACATTTTTCTCTGAGCAGGTCCAAGTAAGAGGACTGTGTGTGCTCAGAGTGAAAGTTTTTGTTTTGGAAAGTCATTTCCTTCCAATGGAGGAAGGAGCTAAAGTCACCAGAGAAAGAAGGTGTGAGGCAAGGGAGGTGGGAAGGAACTGGAGTGACAGAAGAGGGCACGCCGCCTCTGCTGGATTTATGTCCCGGTCCCAGCAGTCACTGTGTCAGCCAAGCTTTGCTGGAACCCCTGCGATGTAGCCCCGTGCCCCGGGGGTGGCCTCTCTCTGCTTAGGAAAACAGAGTTGGCAGGAGAGGATGTGGGGTTGCACATGAGCTATGGGGCCGGGGACACAGGGATCTGGAGAGCTCTCCATCACTGCTGCTCTGCCTGGCTCCCCACGCTGGGTTTCTGGCAGGCCCGGTGGTTCACCGGGAGTCAGGGTGATCGTGAGCAGTCCTCTCTGCCTGGGAAACAAGGAGCGCCTCTACCAGAAAGTGGAAGAAACTCCTAGCCATCCAGAGAGACATCCAGCTTGTTGGATGTTCACAACTCTCTCTCCTGGATGTTTCTTTCCTGTTGCCGCTTTCTCATGAACACAGGAGCTAGATGGGTGGAGCTGGGCAGAGAGGTGGCGGCCGGTGGCATCAGCTTCTGGAACACTCGCAGTTCCTAAGGGAAGTGGGGCAGTTCTGGGCCTGTGGCTCTCAGCATGCATAGATACGTTCACTTCTCAAGGGAATGGGACCCTCTTTTCTCCTTGGCCCTGTCCTGCTTTGGACAGCAGAATGGACTCAGATCAGATCCCCAAGGGGATGGGGGCAGATAGCTTTCCTTGTTGCGGTTTTGCTTGGCTGGGTCACCTGCAACCAGCTATTTTTCAGTTTTGCAATTACTGCGTGTGCTTTTGTGCCCCTGATTTTAGATATGGGGACCGGGTTTCTTTTGAGATGTAGGATTAAAAAAAATACACAGACGCACACACACAGACACACAGAGTTGACCCTTGAACAACATGGGTCCACTTCTCTGTGGATTTTTGGGATAAATCCAGTACAAGTACTGTAAATGTATTTTCTCTTCCTAACAGTTCCTTTTTTTTTAAAAAGAATTTTTCTTTCTTTATTTGACACAGAGAGAGAGAGAGAGAGAGGGAGAGAGAGAGAACACAAGCAGGCGGAGTTAGCATATAGCCAGAGAGGGAGTAGCGGGTTCCCATTGAACAAGGAGCCAGAGGTGGGGCTCGATCCCAGGACCCTGGGATCATGACCAAAGGCAGTCGCTTAACTGACTGAGCCCCCCAGCCGCCCCTCTCTTCCTAACAATTTTCTTAATAACCTGTTGTCGTTTCCAACTTCCTTTATTGTAATATAATGTGTAAGACGTGGGACATATAAAATATGTGTTGATCGACAGTTTATGTTAGCGATAAGGTTTTTGGTCAACAGTAGGCTATTGGTAGTGAAGTTTTAGGAGAGGCAGAAGTTATATGTAGATTTTTGACTGCATGGAGGGTCAGTGTCTCTATCACCCCTCCCCTCACACTCCCCCAAGTTGTTCAAGGGTTAACTGTATTTTAAAATCTATCATCCAACAAAATTGATTTTTCTTTTGGTTTGTAGCTCTATGAATTTTAGCATAAATTTGTATGACCCCACTGCGATTAGAATACAGAACTGCTCCATCATCTTCTACACACTCTTATGCTGTCCCTTTCTTAGTCACAGGAAATGTGGGTTTCATTTTTATCATTTTTACCATTTGAAAGGTAATGTGGGCTTGATTCATCTCTCTCTCTGAGGGTTAATTTTTCACTGTTGATTATTAGACTCTGCTCTTCCTCTGTGCCTTCTTCAGCCCAAGAGATGTACCTGTGGTGCCTTGGTTGTCAGCTTGTTAGTTACTGATAGTCTTGGTTGGATTTCCTCTGTTTTATACTGGCTCTTCTTGCCCATGTACCCAGTAGGCTTTGGGCCATTCTGTGAATTTAGGAGAATTCATTCCTAATTCTGACAGTGGCCACAGACAAATCGTTAAAAAAGGACAAAGGATGTATGTTATTGCTAACTGTAGAGGCAGTAATGTGATATGTAACAACTTTGGAACTATTCTGCTTTGAATTATGTCTATTATTCTTTCCCAGATGTCAGGACAGATTATCCAGGTTTAAGGATAATATATAAAATGAAGACGGTGCATTTTCTGTAGCTTTTGTTGACCCATCGTGGTTCTCCCTGGCTGTCTTCACTTGTCCCATTACGCCGTTAAGGCAGGATTTGAGGGCTTAGAGCACCCGAGGCGCTTCCAGGACCATCGATGCCTCCAGCTAGGTGCTGGGAGAAGCTGGGACAAGCACGGGAAGGACAGAGTTACTGTTAAACCTGTGATGGTTCAGAGCTAATGCTTTCTTAGGGAAAAGTGAAATGTGGGAATGTGTGTGTGTGCCTGTCCTCCTCTTGAGAAGTGAGCAGAGGTGACCTCGAAGGTCCCCTGCTCAGAGTGTCACACTTGACTGGACAGCAGATGATGCCTTTAGTGTGGATTCTGCTGGGGAAGGTAAAAGCAGTTGTACACATGTAAATTCTTGTGTCACCTAATTCCTGTCTCTGTAATTACTTGGAGCCTTGCCATAAGTGGGAGCAGTGACCCAGTACAGAAAGCAGATATTATGGGGGAGGTGACATCCAGAAACACAGTTGTAGCTCTCCTTCTGGCTTTCTGGCATCCAAAACTCTTTAGAATCAAGAAGGAGGATTACAACTACCTTCTACAAAAGTGACCTGACTTTCCTGGCTCTACCCCTTCTCCCTGCCTTTCACTTGCCACACTGAAGGAGTCTCTCAGAGTTCGGCAGATTCAGGGCATTGATGATTCAGCTAAGAGGAGTGAGTTTTGCTGATAAGAAACTACCATTGTCTGGCACCAGGTTTCTGTAGAGGAATGTCCTCCAGGCGGATGGAGGATGGCTTTCATTTAAAGAAAGCACCACCACCATCGCTAAGCAATGCAATGCAAGCCTGGGTACCTAGGCCGAACAAGAAGACCAAAGCAGGTTAGAAACAAGTTGCTTTTCTGCATCTGGATTGAAATGATAGGGGACTTGAGACAGCCAGCCAGTGGCATGATTTTCACCAGTGGTGCAAGTGTAACCATGGGGCCTGGGTGCCGTAACTCTCCAACATACCTCCCGAAGAGCACAGATCGCCCAGCTCCTCTGAAAGGCCTCGCCATATGTCTGATTGACATTGGAAGCATCGTATCATTTCTACAAACACTCACATGAGAAGGTTTATTATTTATTTATTTATTTATTTTTATTTATTTATTATTTTTTTTACTTGGATGACAGATCGCATGTTAGGGCACTAAAAGATGAAAGCACTAGATACTTGCTTTAGAGAAACAGCAAGATGCACTCATCCTCCCAACGGAAAACGGATGAGCTTGGAATTCCATTAACAAAATTGACTATCTGCAGTTAAACTTAGTGCCCCCCCTAGGCATGATTAACAAGCAGGGTAGAAAGCAAGGTTGGACAGTAAAGGATCGTGCTGGATTCTTTTTCATGTTGAGTGGAACAGGGCCGTTTTGTGGAGACTGAGGTCCAAGTTAGCCCAAAGAAATTTCTGCCTCCTTCTTTGGCACTGATCTCCTCCTTCTGCGTCTTTACAGGCATGGTTTTCCCATTGGATTTCCTATGAAAAGCATCTACGTGTTATTCCAGCTTTCAAATTTAATGACAAAATTGTAGTTCGTGCGAGTCTTTTTGGTAGGAGGTAGTTTACCTCACAAGAAGAGAGGATGTCGTTTTGGTACTTGGTTACGGTTACTGCAGAGCCTGCTTCATGGAAGGATTAAGAGCCTGGGGTCCAGGTTTCAGGACTTCAAATTCTGGCTTTGCTACTGGCTAGCTGAATGACCATGTATGTATATCTTCCAGAGGCCTGTCTAGGTCTCAGTTTTTCCATTTATAAAACAGGGAAATTTTTGTACTTACCTTCCATTTCTTGGGAGATTTCAGTGAATTTGTGTGTATAAGGCAGATGGCATACACAGAACCTGGTAAGCCTCTGTCAACATTAGCTCTAATTCTCAGTGGGTATTTCTTAATTCATCTCTTTGGTGGGAAGAAAGAAACGTGAACTCGCTCCCTAGTGGGAGGTGTGGTTTAGTATTAATACTTACCCACCATTTGTTAAAAATCTGCTGTCCTTTGGGCATTGGCTCCAGTGTTTCGTAATATTCTTGTTCACCCTCACAGCTAGTCTGTGAGAGAAAAACTAATATTGTTCCCATTTTATATTAAATAAGGTAGTGGAATTTTTTTAAAAAGACTTTATTTGAAAGAGATAGAGATAGCGGGAGAGTGAGCAGGAGCGGGGAGGAGGGAGAAGCAGGCTTCCCACTAAGCCCCAATGTAGGGCTTGATCCCAGGACTCTGGGATCATGACCTGAGCCTAAGGCAGATGCTTAACCAACTGAGCTACCCAGGCACCCCTATTGAGTGCTTGCTATGTACCAGCTCTGGTTGAAGTGATTTTCATCTATTAACCCATTAAGTCTCCCAGTAGGTAGGGACTGTTGTCCACATTTTTAAAGAGAGGGAAATTGTGGCACAAAATTAAAAAAAAAAAAAAAGGTGTCCTTAGTTCCACTAAGAGTAACTGGTTAAGGGGTAGGATTTAAAGACTGGGTCTTCATATGTTTGCAAAGGCGAGGTGCTTACTTCCCCATGGCACAGTCTCCCCCTGTTCTGTAATGTGGATGGGCCTAGCTCACCGCTGTCATGGACGGGAAGCATTGAGCAGACACACAGATGCTCTCCAGATACGCTGGTTTATGATAGTTGGAAAGAAAAATCTTTATTACCGGAAGTTGTGGCTTCTGAGTCTCTTGGCAATTGGCAGCATAGATTTTTGTTTTGTTTTGTTTTGTGTGTGTGGTTTTGTTTTTTAAATAATTAGAAACAGTTAGACTCTTGTTACCACCCACAGTAAAAATTGCTTGGATCCCGCAAATTAAGGGAAAAAAATTAGGCCACTTGGTAGAGTGATTAAAACAGGGCTTTAAAGAGGAAAGTTTATTTTGCAGAGTGAGCGTTAGATGTGTAAATGCTGAGGCTCCCTGGTTTTCCACCTCCTCCTTTGTCTGAATTCAGAATCAAATAATGTTAACGGTGGTTGCTAATGAGGGGAGGGATTCTGCGCAAGATGGCTCTGGGAAGAAACCCACATTTTTTTGTACTTATTAATGGTATGTCTTTTGTGTGAGTGGGTGTGAGGACCAGAGCATAAAGCATATATTTGCACAGCGTGTGGTCCTTTCTGCTGCATTCCACTCCCCATGATGGTGGGCTAAGTTAGGAGGAGGAGGAAAAGCAGGAAGCTCTGACACAGCTTCAACAGTTTCCACTGTATGGTACCTCACCCTTGAGGCTGGCGTAAGACAGACCCCTTCCCAGGTCGGGAGGAATGAATCAGTGGAGCCAGGACTCTGGGTTCCCTAGCACTGGGCTCTAATTATGCAAGTTGTGCCCCCACTTGTGTGGGAATGACATCCGTGCCCTTGCACGTATGTTGTTCCCCTCACTCACCCCGTTCCTGAGATTGAGGATGGGCTACAGTCTGGGTTGATGCCTTTAGTCAAGTCAGATGCGCTGTCCACTGGAGATCCTTTACTCCTCCCATCTCCACCAAAACCTTCCTTGGCGTTTCAAGACTGTAAGCAGTCACATGGGTGAAGAGATGATTTCCTAATCCTTGTGGAAGCCCTAAGGATTTGCCTTTGTGAAAGAAGGAACATCCTGCTGGAGGGGTATCTGTCTGTGTGTCCCATTTTAAACCACATTGCTTTTGACTTCTCTTCTATGATGATTCCCAGGCAACCTCCTCTTGCCATCCTGACTTGTTTAAATTTATGGGTTGTTGGCAAGCAATTTTTTTGATGCTATTCTTCTCCTAGCCAGAGGCCAAGATCCCTTGTGGAGCAGTGCCTGAATTTAATAGATGTCATCTGGACACCAGGGAGGGGGCATAGAGAAGTACTGGGGGAAAAGTCTTAGAAGTGAGATTCTATCCCTGATGCTACCAGCTCCCAGCCTCTTCTTGATCCCTTTTAGGGCAACACATTCAGAGTAAATTTTTTGGTGGCACCACACCATATGTGTATAGTACCTGCAGTTGTAGGACAAAGAGTACAGTATCTTAACTGACTTATGAACAGCCTAAAAAATACACAGTAAGCTCCCCATTCAACTTCATTGTGAATGTCTCTGCATTATTGAGCCCTGCTCCTGGTTGTTTACGATGTCTGACGACCTGCCTGGAGCTTTTGCAATACTGAATGACCCTCCAGGAATGCTGATTCTACTCTTCTGTCTGGGGGAGGACCTGGTTCCCAGGCCAGGTTCTCAGGTAGACAAGACCATACCATCTCTTTAGCTTGGCAGATGAGGATTAGAGGGAGACTAGAAGTTGTGGAGTGACGCAGGGTTGCAAGTGAGACCCCTACATTCAGACCCCACTTATTCCACATCAGACTTCTGACCGAGCTGTCCCAAAGGCCATTCACTTGACTCCGTAAGACAGGCATCTCCTGCTTCTGCATACCAACTACGAAAAAGCCGTAGAAGCAGGTCTTGCAGGCTCTTAGAATAACATAACAAGTGTACCAGCTCTTAGGACATGCCAGGCCCATGAAGCCTGATGTGACTGAATGCTTCTGAAGCACGTGCTGTTTTGGTGCTGAGGATAAATGTAGGCACAAGAGGGACTGAGTCCACCCTGAGGTCTGCTCCTTGTTGAGGCATCATCAGAAGTTGCCCCCAGAGCCCCTGGGAAATAAAAACTCCCTCAGTTGTTGCATTCTTCCACCTTGGTGTGAATGATCTGGGTAGTGAGACTGCCAAAGAAAGCTGTGTCCAAGTGGGTGTTTTGTGGACAAGCCTGCCTTCGGAGTTTGGGGAGTTACCAGGCCTGTGGTTCTGACCAGAGTCTACATGCTGCCAGACCCATTTCTCTGCTTCTTCATCCTCACTCTGCCCGGTGACCAGGATCCTTCTGGTTCCACCTTCTCTCTCCCCTCTCCTCCTCCACTCTGCCCACCTAGTGGGATTTCTCATCACATTTTTATTCTTGCTCATTCAACATCTAGTTTTGTTCTGCCTCCCTTCCGACCACAAAGATCTACTCTACATCTCTGTCTGTGGGGCACAACTTCTGTGGGCTACAGACAGACCAGAGTCTGAGCATTTTAGCCTCTTACAGTTCAGAAGGAGGGGAAAGCAAAGGAAGCAAAGCAAAGGAATTTTAAATGCACCGTAAGCCGGAGCTATTTAGAATAGCGCAAACAGCCCTCAGTGCTCTGGGGATCAATGTTTTTAATTTGGTTCCTGATTTATTAAGAAAATATGTGGTCTCCGGGACTAAAAATAAAATAAAATAAAGGTTACCTAGGGAGATAGACTGGGACTGTCTTGTGGGTCAAGAGATAGTAATAAATTATTACCTTATGGGTAGTAGCAGCTCTTGGTAACATTATTGTGCACAAGGGTCTGGGCTTTTGGTGCAAGAAATAAGTTAGGTCAGAGAAATGGACCTGAGTGCCCTAACGTATTGGCACAAGTAATTCCTGGAGCATTTAACCACAACCAGAGTAATCTAATCTGTTCACTGTGGTCAGGGTGGGCAGGTTGGGAGAATCAGTTTTAAAATCTTGGGGTTATGAGAGGTGACTGGTAATCAAACCTACCTGTCCTGTACAGTCCTTTCTGTAAACCTGGGGAGACTGAGGCCTGGAGCGAGGGGATGGCTGCCAGAAGGTCATATGTATTCAGATCGTGATAGAATCCAGGCTTTGTCTAGACCTCTTGGCGCCCCCCGCCCCCCTTCTGCCACCTCTTACTCAAGGTGGAGTTTGACTTTGTGAACCATTCCTATTGAATGCCATTAATTTTAAGCTCTTTCTAGATTATTGTGTGAAGTTATGAGTGTTCAGTATGAATTCACTTATTTTCCACTTGAGAGATCGTCATTTTCTGGGATACCCTGGGTGTTGACATAATGTTGATCAGGAAGCTTATGATGGTGATGACTGTGAACTGATGTAATCACCTGTTGGCAATTAACTAGGAAGAGGTGAGCTGGAATTCACACACAGCAAGTATTGGAAACATTTCCAGCAATGGATACTGTCCTTCAGCAATACCCAGAAAAATCAGATCTTACCATTCATTTGTGTTGGGAATGCTGGAGAAACAACTAGCCTTTGGCAGGGAATTTTATCCTCCTATATAATCCCACCACCTTCTTTCCCAGAGGATTGGTATTTTGGAATCCTTTTACAGTATTGCTTTCTGGGTTTTTGTTAAAAACTCAAACATAGAAATGTGAAAATGATTCATTGAAAACAAGTCTGACACCAACACTATGTGATAAAACTTGCTAAGTGTCTAGGTTGGGGATCTCTAGTACTTGAACTCAAAGCAAGTATGACTGAGTTGACCAATAAGAACAGATTCAAGAGTTCACTGGTGATTTTTAAGTTTTTGCTTGGAGTTGTGTTCTGCCCCTTGTAAGTCTCCTGTCCTGTTACTGGGAAACAAACTGGTGCCCTGCCTCCAAGTTCAGCAAGTTTGTTTTGACTTGCAGCCCATGATGGGAGTGAAGCTCTCATTATGTAATGTTAAACTGGGCCGGGAATGTCAGCCGGACTAGGCCTGCCAAAGCTTGAGGAGTTGGTTGGGAATGGGCTATGTTTAGTATGACTAATCCAACTTGGCTGAGTAAAGGGGTGGGTGGGTGTCTCTCTGAGAGGGAGGTATGACTAGTGCTATTTCGAGTCTTAGTACTTAGTATAAACTCTACAGACCCCCCACACACACCCCCCAAAAAAGTTGAGCCTTATAACCAACTAGTAAAATCAGGTCTCTTGACTGATACCCAAGATTGCTATAGAAATCTGTGGTTAAGATCAAGATATATCACTTGCAATTAAGGAAATAACACTTTCGGTTTATGTGAAAGAGTGTTTCTTAAAGTAGCCTATCCTGGTTAAGTGCTGCTAGCAGGAGTACTTAGTAATTAAAACAATTTTACAAAGTAAACATTGGGTTCCTTAATAAAAATAGCAATAAATCCTAATAAAGATTTAAAGCAGAGGAAGAGGTAGGCTATTTTCCCAATAATGATTCCAAAGTGTAATTTAAGGTCCATCTACTGACCTTGTTGGTCTTTGGGAACCTCTTTCTCCCTTTGCCTTCTTGGGTCCCCCTTTGAGGCTCTTGGCTCAGCTTCCTCTTGGTTCTTCTTAGGAGACAAAAGAATCCTATTTTTATGCAAATGTATTGGCGTTGAAGGTAGAAATAATCAGGAACCTTCTTTGCATGATCCTGAAACACAATGTGGTCCCCAACCCCCCCCCCCCCAAAAAAGGTTTGCGTTTTGGTAGAGATGACAGCCCAGCCTCCGTCCTCCCTAAGGTAAAGGGGGGATTCGCTTTTGTTCCTTCTCTGATGAATGGAAGTAAAGTGTTCACTGAACCTGGAAACACCTCCTTTGTGTCCGGTGCTCTCCTAACACAGGCCGTTAAACTTGGGGCAATCACTCTTGGTGGGGGATTGAATGGGACCATTGTGGGGGGGGAGAGGTTCGCACCGAAGCCACTGAGGCCACAGAGATGCCATTGTTCCTGAGTAATAAGAAAAGGAGGAAGACTCTGGGGACCTCCAGGCATCCGTGTGGTCTCCACACTGACTGCTTTTCTAGGTCTGCGTTATCCGCAAGAAACCCCAACCATAGAGCCGCGCGAGGTCGGCCTACGCAGGAAGCGCGGCAGAGCCCCCTGCAGTATGGACGGGGTGCCCCCTGAGTACGTCTAAATACCGGCCTTCGCTTCCTCCACTCTGGCAGAACGCTGGCTGCCCTAGGCCTAGCCATCATTTCTGCAGGGAGGTGGCTGTTTTCCTCCAGGCGTCCAGTTAAACACATTTGTTAAAAGTCCCTTCTTTCACCTTAGGAATAACAAACTCTCCCAGTTCCCTGCCAGTGACTTTTTTGTGTAACTTCCCTTTTGCCATCTGGTCTTTCAGAAGCACTTCTGATCCTAATTACAGCGTTCACCCTTTGTTTATTTAAAAATCAGAAAGCAGATAGGCTGTTTGAGGATTTATCTGTACTAATTGTGCCAACATACCTGCCAACCGTCCTCTCGCTTAGAAAAAGGAACCACCGCAATCCGTACTGACGCCATCATTTTACGCGCACAGGCACGCATGCGCACGCCACGCTACGCCACGCACACTACGCAAGCCACGCACGCCACGCACGCCACGCACGCCACGCACGCCACCTTACCTGCTGTATTGACCAGAGGCAGGAGTGTACTTCTTGCTCTAGAATTGCCCCGCCGGCTTTTTTCCTTCCAGCCTCTGCCATGTGGAATTGATTTCAGGGGGATCTAGTCTTGGCGGCTGGGAAGAGTGAGCAGACCTGAGTGCAGATTCAGACTCTGCCACTTACTGACACATCCAGGGGAGATTATTTTATACCCCCGGGAGCCTGAGTTTTGCTGTCTATAAAAATAGAGACTGGTATCAACATCAAGGAGTGAGTGTTGCCCGATTTAAAGGAGATGCATAGGAAAGGCTGGAGAACAAGTTAGGCATCCTCGGGGTGGGGGTGGGAGGGCATACAGCGGTCTGGGGATATAAAGTGAAGCCCCCAGGCAGCTCCGGTAAACTAGAGGCTTAGATGCCATGTATCCACTGTCTGTCTTTTGAAACATAATAGATGTGTAGTTGGTTTTGCTGTTTTTTACCTATCCCTTTGATAATTTTGATATTCTAATTAAATAGCGGCTTACATCAGAATGTATACTATTTTATAGATCTTTCAAAAAGTGACTCTTGCTTGACGATTATAATAAATTAAATACAAATTAGCTTTGCTGTGCTTACACTTTGAAAATACACTTGTTGAAGCCGCTGAAGAGACAGGTTTAGAAAATGCTGAAAACATTAGTCTTCTCGTTTTAAAACAAGCATTGTAACTGTGGGCTTCTTCCCCTGAATTTAAGAAACACTTTTAGAGGAATCAGTTTTTATGATGTCTGAGTAAAGTATGTATTTTTAGAAAAATGTGTCTTTTTAGGTAAAAATGAACTTTTGGTTGTTTCATGGGCTTCAGATACCTTTTTCATCTGACCATCACAGTCCGACAGCTGTAAAAAAATCAGTTTTAGAAACTGTATTTAAAGAATTTATGATCCCAACATGTGTTTGAAATCTGTGGGAGGTGTTTTTTGTTTTGTTTTGTTTTTTAAGAAAAAATTTTCCTCTTAAATATTCAGTAGTAATGTTTTTATGTATCTATTCCTGCAACAAGCATTTCTTGAGTGTCTACCTGGTGCTTAATTTGTTCTGTATGTTTGTACTTAAGACATGGCGGTAACCTTGGACTACACACATTTTTAGTAAAGGAAGCCCTTCTCTTTTCAAAGCTTGGCTGCCCCAAAATTACAGAGAAGGATGAAGTAGATTCTAATTGCTGATGCTTGAGCTCAACGTCCATATATTTTATCTAATTTATAGTTGGAAAAGCAGCTAAAAATGTCAAGAGCCCATGCTAGTCGTTGGAGCAGTTGTAGTTTATGTAGCCCTGGAATTAGGTTCGGTAATACCAGCAAGACCCATGCGTGCTATTTGGGTCAAAGAGAAGAAATCCAAATTAGTATTAATTGGTATTCATGATCACTCCCTGATCGCCAGTGATGTTTCTGTCCCAAGCATAGACTAATTTGGCCAACTGTATGGGTCAAACAAAATAGCCAACAGCTCGAGTTATGGATGGTGTGAAAAACACAGCGTCTGATTGTTAACACCACGTTACCCAAGTCTGTGATGTTCTCTGACCTCTGGTGCAAATAGCTGTTCATCTTGAGATGATTTGACAGCATAATTTAGTATTTGGGATTCTTTTAAAACTACAAAAAAGGGGGTGATTAAAAACTTGTGCTTCTTCTCTGGCATATAAAGCAAGCTTTTCAATTGTATTTTTCAGGAGACAGAGTTATTGAAGTTGAACATTGGCCTGGGTAGTTATACAGAACTGGTTTCTGTTTGAGGTTAGTTGACTGGATTATCCAAATACTGTCAAGGTAACCCAGGAGTGTATCTGTTAGCTGTTGGATGGTTGTAAATAATCATCGCCCTCTCGATTACAAGCTCCCTGAAGGCAAGGACTTTTGTGAGTGTAGTTCACTGATCTATCCCTAGTGCTTAGAACATGAAATAGACCCCAAAGCAGTATTTATAGAATCAGTGAATAGGAAGAAGGTTGGGAAGATTTCTACTATGTTCATGACAATTGCAGCAATAATTTCTCCTCCCTAAAGTTACTAACCCTCCAATATTGAGTAAATTCTAAATCCGCCGAATGTGTTTTTCTGTCTGTAAAATGAGGCTGTTGTCCTGTAGGACTTTATTTGATTATGAGAAATAGTCCCGCCTAAACTTCCTTGAAGAAAGGTGCTAGACAAAAACAAGATGATTTGGGGGGGGAGAAAACCACCGCTGTCCTGACTGTACTAAGATGCATGGTTGCATTTGAAACAAGTTTCACAGTCCGCTTTAGGCAGGGATTGCAACATGCTTTCCATCTGTGCCAATGCGGAGGGAGCAAGCTCCCACTTCCAGCTCTGCCGCGCTGGTCTCTGCACCGCAGCAGGAACATTGGCTCCGCGCTCCAGGAGACAGCCCATGGGCGGAACTGTGGTGCAGGCATGACATAATTTAATTTTACTTTATTATTTGCTGGCTGTGCCCATTGTATGTTAGCCTCTGGGTATGTTTACAAGTTGCTTAGTAAAGAGGTAGAGGCTGTCTTGTCTATAAAATCTATCTTGTCCCTGTAAGGGCCCAGGTATGTACACATACACACACACACACCCCTTTCTTCTTGGCATCCAGCACCCGTATGGGGCCAGGGGTGAAACGATCAGCATCCAATAAGTGATTTGAAGGGCTCTGAAGGACTTGCTTTCCTTTAATATTTCCTCCCCTTAGCCCTGTAATTACCTGTGACACCTGCATGAAGCTTGAGTGTGTCGTGCACCTATCTTCTCAAAAACGCACCTGTACTGTAAAGGCCACAAGAAGTCTCTGTGCTTACTTAGTAGAGTTTCAATCCACTTACTGGGTTTGGGTGACTTTCCCTGTCACTGTTGCTAAACTTGCTGTGAAAGCAAAGGTTCAGAGTCCACGAAAACATCATTTATTTGTTAAAGAAAACCCAGGGATTTCAGAGGATCATGCTGTCCTGTCCTTTCCCCTTCCTCTTCCCTCTAATGTTTTGGTAGAAGGTTGTCTTTATGCAGAGGTGAGCAATATGTATTTTAAGCATATGAGGTGATAAAGGGAGGTATCCATAAATTTTGATCCTTCTCCTTTTTTTTTTTTTTTTTTAAAGTCTCTTTCCTTTATTATGCTTTTCTGGTAAGCTTCTGTGTGTCATTGCTATTGAGAAAATGATTTCTTCCCCTTCCCATCCATTTATTAATTTCAACTCTGGGTTCTAGCGGAGAGTCACAGTTCTCTGTAAAGCAGAGTCCCTTATTTTTGTCATATTGCTGCAATAGTACTCAATTAGGGGCCATATGGGTGACAGGAGTCTTTTGGTTCTATAATGGGAAACCAGCCCCAAGTGTTGGCCATCCAGGTCTGCCTTGTCAGGCCAGTGAAACCCTGACAGCGTCTGTATCTATCTCTGTAGTTCAGGGGAGGAAACATAACCAGCCTGTCCTTTTCTAGCACAGAAGTGCAAAAATCCCCATTAAGTGCATTATTTTGAAATATTTTAATTTCGACCAGATCCACAACTTGTAATTCATGAAAGCCTGATGTACTTGTTTAGTTTTGCCCCCCACCTCCCAGTACTTGATTAACTGGTCATGGCTGTGAAGAGCTGAATCAGAGGGAACAGGGCATCCCCCCTTCTAAGGAGGGCTGACCTGGGCTGGAAGCAGTGGCTGGGTAGATGCTTTCTCTTCAGGGAGGCTCTGTCTGGCTGGCAACTTTGCCTGGAGAAAGGAGCTATGCCCCCTTTAGAACTTGTGACCCTTCATTCTTGTTAGTCCTTGCACACACTTCTAGTCCCAGAGAGTTTTGTGGTTTCTCTTCTTTCCTACCAGCGTTTAAGGAAACTAAAACTAATTTCCTTTGTTCCCTATTGTCCAAATTAGAGAAGCTAGAAATGAATGATGCCATTACGGGCATCTTAAACCCAAGGATTTCTACTTCAGTTGGGCTGAGGATCTCTTTTTAAGAGGAAGAGGGAACTAAATAATTGAGTCAGATATTTTAAGACGTTAAATCTAAAACTCAGCCTTTTTAGAATCACATGTAAAGCTAGCCACATAGCCTCGAATTTCCCACCATGATTCCACCTTTCAAACCCTGGGATGGATGGCCATCAGAGTGGATTTAGCTTGATCATCAGCTGTTACAGGTCAAATATGGTCTCAATAGTTTTTAAAATTTTAATCATGACCTCTCTAATCCTATGAGTTTTCAGAAGGAAATCCTGATGAACAGTCCCGGAATTGCTTTGGCTGGTAACATCTTCTTTATTGACAGTATCCCCAGCTGAATTCTCTTAGTTAATATGTTTGCTTTGGCATCTTTCTTTCATTCATTCATTCATTCATTCTTTTTTTAATCAGAAATGTTATCAGTAGGTCTCATGGTTGGGGGAAATGGTATTTGTTGTGTAGCATTTTCCCAAGGAGTACTTTAGAGAGTTTTCCTCTAATACCAAAAATGGAGTATGATTCATATTCTTAGGACATGGTATCATTGAGATTTGTGTATGGGAGGTGTTTGTTGTTGTTGTTTTAATTGGCTGCTTTGCATGTCCTAGAGATTGCAGTTGATACTCTTTCACATCCTGATCAGAAGCCCTGACTTTCTGGTCCTTAGCAGGGAATCCATCCCTTGGTAACTTGTGGGCACCCTTAGCGGAGGCAATGATGTGTGGTCTTGCGAGAAGTCATAGCGTTAGCAGGTCTGTGTTTTCTTCCAGTGTGGAGCTTTGTCATTTCTAATGATGACAATCCATCAGTCCACACGGTGCAAAATGAAGATAAATTGAATTAATATATGTGAGTTAAATGACTCATTGATATAATTATACTGCGAGGATTTCTTTAGAATAACCTAACACGTTTAGTGGTGTTAATTGTAACGGCTTTGCATGGGAGCATTTAATTTCATAAGCAAACAGAATAATTTATTAATTCTCAAAAAGCTATTTCAAGGCCTGGCCAGAAAGGGAGAGAGAGTGCATTTAACTTGATGTTGACTGCAGTGTTAGTATGCTTTGCCTCATCAAACTGGAAATTGCTAAGGAATTTTTTTTCCCCCCAGTCCAACTTTTACTGGTCCATAGCCAAGATGTGCTCAATTCAATAGTGCATCAAAATGAAAGTGGGAAGTGGGTCCCATCTAGTAAATCTTAATAAGTTATTGAAAATTGAAGAGCACTGAATAATAAAACAGTTCTAATTGCAGTTAAAACTGTATTGGCGGCGGATATGGCTGAAGAAGGATGATAAAACATCCAAGGAAGAGCATCGGATGGTAGCGGGAGGAAGGGTAATAGACAGATTAAATGCAAGACTCCATTCAAATATTTTGTGAAATGTAGGCATGCTGTGTAAACCCATTTTTTGCTGAAAAGCATGTTTTCTCTCATGTCAGAGATGATCACAGGAATCCTTTTAATATTCATTTAAATAGTTTTTAATTGGCTTCAGAGAGTTTAAAGTTCAGCATGGAGGTGAGATCTAAGCGTACTAATTAGATCGAATGCAGTTTGACTCAAAGAGCAGACTGGATAATTAAGGAATCCCATACCAAATATACGTTTTGAAAACACTCTTTTCACATCCTTGAGGTAAGAATGGTTTTCCTGAAAAATTCTCCCATTCTTTTCCAGTGGAAATTTTTCTTAGACACTGATCATAAAACCTCGCATAGCCCGTTGGAAAATGACAATCCGTTTTTTCAGAGCAAACCTCTCGTTTGTTTGTCATTTAGCCAACACCCCGTGTTCAGGTTATTCTAAATTTTTTCCCCCCATCCAAGTGGAATTTTGACTTGCATGGGCGTTGTGATGAACACAAGTTGTATCTTGTGTGTGTGCCCCCCCCCCCCATAAGTTGTTTGATGCTGTTGAAATGGAAGGCTGAAGTAGAAGGGGGCACTTAAGCAGTGAAGGGTTTTTCTTTGTAAATAATAGATCAAGAGCACTGGATCTGTATCTAATGGAGCTGTGTGCGGCCTCCGTTTCAAGGACAGCGCGTGGTTTTAAAAACCACAACTACCGACCATCCCGTCCGCAACCTGTGGTCAGTTTGTGTGTGTGTGTGTGTGTGTGTGTGTGTGTGTGTGTGTCCACGCGTGCACTTGCCTCTTGTGATTCCCCCCACCTATCCCCTTAAATGATTTGCTTTAATGTCATACTCTATTTCATAAATCTAAATAAAACCTTAACAACATCACATACACACACACACACACACACACACACAGAGAGAGAGAGAGAGAAAGAGATCCTTAGCGATACCCGTCTTTTATAATTATGGAATGATTTAGGGAAGTTTGGTCCTGTTTTACTAAAATATTTGAACGAATCTCTTTTACTATGGTATGCTCTACTAAGAAAATCTTGGTGTATGTAGCTGACATCAGTGCAGAAATTAGTTTATCATGAGAGCAGAGATTGGATTGGTTATGTTTACAAACATGTTATCTTGATAGTTTGATGAAAAATTTAATTTTCCTTGTTCCCCCCTTCCCCTTTTTGAGTTTATAAATCTGCTCTTGTATTTGCTGGTTTGAATCTACATCTTAAAACCATAAACTGAACACTTGAAATGTTATTGGGGAGATTTCATACAGTTCTTAAAAGTATAATAGGGCTTTGTTCCTCCTGAATTTGAATTAGTTTTTTTTTTTAATCACTTGGAATCTAAACATTACACCTAATTACTATTTTCCCTTGAATTGTAAAAGTACAAGCATACACTAGTATCTTAAAATATTTTGTCTCTGTCAAAGCTGAAAATAGAAAAATAAACACTGCATGTTTAATGTCAAGTAGGAGTCCGTAGAAACAAAATAGAAATGAAAGTACAGATTAAATCGGGAGATTCCTTTGCTTATTTCTGAAATAATTGTTTATAAAATCACAAGATAGCTACTCTAAACTGAAAGTTCTTTTTTAAAAAGTGCATCCTATGAATTTGGACCCTTTTTGAAAAGGGTTAAAATTCATTTCCTTGTGATAAAATAGGTTTCTAGCAAATTGATTTTTGACACAAACATTTTAATATTTTTATTACGTGCAAAAATATATGTTGGAAACTATAATCCTAATGCACGCTTCCTTGAAAGAAAATCATTAGTCTTCTCAAATGTAAGTGCAAAGTTGATCCATTTTAGCCTTCTTGTCCATAAATCGTTGATTATTGGTTTTGAAGGAAAGTGCGGCACCAGTGTGTTTTGAATTTTAACTTTGAAATCATAGAACATGTACAACATGTTCATTGCAGTCAAATCACAGGCAGGGAGAACCCATTTGAAATAATTTTTAAAGCATTCCTGTCAGGGCATTATTTATAGGAATGATAAGTTTCAGATTTTAGGTTTGAGAAAAGTTGAGGCTGGCCATACTTCAAATCTTCAATTTAACTGCTTTGAAAGAATGGCTTTGCTTGTCTTCAGGGGGAAACAAATAACTTAGGGGACATCAGTTCATTCTTTCGCAGTCTTTCATCCTTAAGTATAACAAATTGTTTCTTTTATTAATGTGGTACTTGCTCTGTGGAACCAGTTCTTAGGGGAAAATAATCAGGAAGATCTGCTTTGCTTCTCAGATGCTACAACCTGAAATACGTTAGTACCTTCCCTTGAAGGGATTTTCTTCTCTCTCTCTTTTCCCTTTCTCAACAAATATAGTAGCTCACATAATAGAAATTGCAGAACAGGATACAATGAGATTTCTTTCCCCTTTTTCCCAGCATGTTTTGGTTGGCTAGGAGAAGCCAAGGTACTGGAATATGATTATCCTTATTTAAGGGAAAAAAAATGATATAATTTGTCATCTTACCAGCTCTCGGCATTCTGTGTGGTGCGCGCTTAGTCAATGCCGGGAAAACAGCAGACTGACAGCTAATAGATATCCCTGCCCTCAATTGTTTAGACATTTTTGTCTTTTGTGACATTGAAGAAAAGACAAGGAAGGGAATGGAAGCAACTAAAAAATGTCAAAAGATCAAAAAATCAATGGGCCGCAGGAATGCGATCTGTTTACCGGGGGGGTGGCTGCTCTTTCTGTTTCGCCTGAAGTCCGAGGTGGTGTCTAGGGCAGGCTCGGGAGCCGTGTCCCCTCCCTCCCTGGGAGATGTGATACCGGTGCCTCGCCCAGCGGCCACGCGTGCCTGCTCGCACCGCACCCCTCTGCCCCCATGAATAAGTAATAAAATAAATAACCGCTTTCCTTTTGAGACTGTAAAAACCAAGTTTTTGGTGCTGTGTCTTCTCCGTCCATCTCCGACTGTTTCCAGATTCTCTGGGCTCAGCTCAGCAGATGGGTTATAGGATTTATTCGCGGGCGTTTCAATTTTTCTGTGCAAGGGAGAACACTTGACATTTTTATTATTTATTTATTTGATTTTGGAGGGAAAAAAGTCAATAAGAGTGGAATGGGTGATAATTAGGTGGGGCGCGTCAGGCAGATGAGTAATTGTTTTGTCCCAGGCTTGGACTGTCTGGACAAGGCTTACGGATGTCTTGGGGTGGTCAGTGTTGGGGCCATGGAGATTTTATTTGAAAACTCGTTTCTTAGAGAGGAGGGGGTTATGTGGGTAGTAAGACGATTGTAATTTACTAGGGACGTAGAGTGTTGGTTGCTTTAAAACTTTCGTGTTTTGAACAGTAGACCTCATTTACCTTTTCTCTTTCTTTTTAAAAAACTTTCCAACCAGTTGGTTGTCTGGGGTGTGTGTGTGTGTGTGTGTGTGTGTGTGTGTGTGTGTGTGTGTGTTTGTTGTTCATGTGTGTTCATCTACACATTTGCCTGGCAAACAGTGACAGCCCAGGAAAATGGATGGACCCTACAAGGCAAGGCTGCAATCTGTTGGGGGAATTTTTTTCCCAAGCCTTGTAGTTGCTATTTGATAATAAGTGTGGTCCAAGCTGCATATTTTATAAACTTTCTATTAAAGTTGGGACATGTTATCATAAAACTCAATTGCGATACTTTGTATTACGCTCTGGGATTGAGAGATAGACATAGGATTAAAAAAACAATTTCTAGGCATTTCTAGATGATAAATTTAATTCTCTTTGCTATTTGGAGGTCTTCTTTGAAAATGCAATTGTAATGAACGCATTCAGAACTGGAGAATAGATTTACCCTTGGCTTCAAATAGTCGACGTTATCAGGCGCTGTCATTCGTTCCTTCCTATTTTCGGGCTGCTAATTGATGTTTTTGATGTCAGCAAGAAAATTGAAGAAAATGTCATGTGTGAACCAGTGCGGAAGTTAATAAGATTGACTTCGTTGACAGAATTTACAATGAGAGCAGAGACTGCATAATGGGACCGCTGCGAATTCTTTGGAGTCAAAATTGACACCTCACGCTAGGCCAGTGGTCGATAGGAGAGATGGAACATTTGGGAAAGTTCCTAATCTCATTTTTCCCTCCTTACCTTTTGGTCTCCGATGGTTACTTAGTTTCACCAGCAGCTGTTTATTCAGGGGACTCTTGCTTTGGACCAAGCCGGGGCCTTAGTTCAGGCTCCCAGTGCCACCAACAATGCTTATTTTTTATGCTGTTTTGAGTTTGAAAGCAAAAGAGTCTTAAAAAGGTTAGATTAAGATGTGTCTTAAGGAAAGATATACTAATATCGGTCAGGGTCATTGCAAATGCTTGGGTTATGTGCAATAAAGCCGAAACGCAAATCCCTCTTTGAATAAAGAAACCAAGTTGGCACTAAGATCAGTCTTCGAGCGTAACAGAAGGCTATAACTTGCAAGCAAAAATAATAATAATAATAATGACGTTCTTGGCCCCACGTCCCCAACCCCCCAAAGAGACATTTTAGCCATGGTGTCCCTTCAAGTTTTTTTGGTAAGTTATTGAAAGTTTGATATAATAGTTTAATTTTCCAGTAACGTGGCAAAGTTTATTGGATTTGTGTGTATAATTATGGATTGGATTAGTTGAGTTTGGTTCAGTGCATCTGATTATCTTCTGGCCTTTAGGGAAATGCGCTAAAACCCTAATATGTCCAGTACCCCCAAGCGGCCTCTTTTTGAAGGCGCCGCACAAAATGTGATCTCGACCAGCGCTCGGCCTCCAAGGATCTTCAGTGAGAGACATTATTCTTGGAATATCCAATTAATTCCACGGGCAGTGATCAGTTAGCGCTTCTTCTTCCTTTCTCGCCATTTGAAATGCTAACACAATGAATATTTTCTCATTGGTCTGTGTCCCTCGGCTAAGCTGTTGCCGCGGGCTGAGAATTTCATCGACTGATGAGACCAGAGGCCCCGCCAATAAAAGGTTACAGTACGTGATTTGCATGCCAAGTGGGGTTTGGTTTCATGAACTTAAAAGTTCTTTAACTTTTATTTGACTTTTTTCTTTTGTTCAAAGTAGATTGAGGGGTGAGTATATTTGTGAGTGTTTAAAGTATGAAAATTGCCAGGGACAGTAGGTCACAGCGATATTTTGGCCTATCCTCACAGAGACCGTGAAGATGGCCTTTGTGTTACCAGCTTTTATGGAGAGGAACCAAATCAACTCTCTAAGATCAGGTCTACGGGAAAGCATTTTTTCAAATCTTGTGATTTTGTGTTGAGTCCCTCTAGGATCCTTGAAGAGCTTGACATTTGGGGGAGTAATAATGATAGAGTATCTTGTGGTACTAATAATCAGCTTTGGCATTATTTGAAATGACTAGAGAGCCATTGAGTAGGGCATTTGGAAGAGGAAGGAATGTCCTTTTCTTTGGAGTGGTTGGTAATCAGAGTCTTGGGTACCAAGAAAACAGTACATTCTAGAGGAGTATTCAAAGGCAGACCTCTTCTGTTTTCAAGGGTAGGTTAGAAATTGTTACAGAATATTGAGTTGCATTGAGCACAAGAAAATGTACAGCAAAAACAAACAAACAAAAAGCTATCTGCATGACTTTCGCCAGAATAGATTATAGTGGATTAGGTCACTGCTTATTAAACCTAGTTTGAGAACTCGTTCTCAGTGAGACAGAGCCCCATGACATCCGAGGCCAACAGCACTGGCACATATGTTCAATTGGCTAAACGTTTGGCTTAGAAAAATAACACCTGATGGTGTCACCATATCTCTCTCGTCTTCTGGAATCTTCCAGACTTGGATTTTATTAAGTGAAGGTGCTTCTTGTTGATTTAAAGCCATAATAGATGTCCCATGATCTAAAGAGTACTGGTTGACACAAAAGGGGAAGGAGTATAGTATAATAAAAGTACTGAATCCCTTCTCTAAATAGGGGGAAAAGGGATTGAGGTAAAAAGAAAGAGTCAGCCTTCACACCACAGTTATCTTAGAGGAAGGGTAATATGATTGGAGACTTGACATATTTCAACCGAATGAAAAATCATGATACCTTTACCAAAATTGTTAGCAAAAGGGAACTGGCAGGGGTAGGAATGGAGAGCATTTCCCCTCTTCTCCCCCTCCCGCCCTCTTCCTTCCTTCCTTTCCTAGCTGTCTGTGAGGAGCAAAGCAGGTGGCTCCCTGTGGCTGACTTTTCATGACAACATGCCATTAGAAATTGCCGTCCTGTTGATCAATCCTCTCGACATGACAGATTTGCCGCAAGGCCTGGCTCTTTGAGCGCCAGCACTGTGGCTTTTCCCTCCTTTTTTCCTGCACTAATTGGTGAAAGTTTTTTTACTGTGCTAGTGGCAGAGGAAATTCTTTTGAACGTTGTCACAATCAAGTGTTGACTTCTTTAGAATTGCAAGTAGGTTAAGTGAGTATCAACATTGGGGGGGGTGGGAGGAGGGAAAACACTAACACAAAGTTACTACTACTTAAATTTTATGATTACAATCAAATTGGAAAACAAACTAATTGGAACACACACACACACACTCACTAGAATGCAGACAAGTGTTCAAATTATGGTCCTTTTTAACTTACGTTATGTTTTGTTATTTTGGGGTTGGGGCAGCCCTGACATCTGGAATAGGGAAAACACATTGTAATGTTGATTAAGTAAAACACACCCATTGTAACTCCTTAGTTTCTTCCTATATGAATGGATTCAGAACAGCAGTACCACAAACATTACATAACAGTGCAAATCAAAAGGAACACATAAAGCTTCTATTAGTAGAGTGTATTTTCCTCTGAACTATTGACATTTCTTCTGTCCAAAATCAACATACAGAGAGTAACCTCTTGGCAAAGGATTTGTTCTCAGATACTGATTCTTCACTGAGGTATCAAGATGCAATTCTGCTTAAATATTGCTGTTCTGGTCATATATGTGGGTTGTTTTTGTTTGTTTTGTTTTTGTTTTTTTTTAAACCTAGAATGTAATAACCTTTCATATTCTTTAAGACCAGACTTCTCAGTGAAACTGAGAATCATCACAGTTTACCTTTCTTTTTAGAGAGAATTCAAATCTGAAATGTCTTTTTTAATATGAATGATTTGAAATATTTACTGAAGGAATTTGTAAAATTACTGTGTGCTTAAAGACATATTCTTTGGTGATTTAAAAAAATTGGTAGGTTAAAAGTTTTGCTTCACTAGATTGAGAGAGAATGTATTTAAAATTCTCATGTCAGAGAAGCTGTCTGGTACATTCTGATTCTTGACTCTGTACCGTTTGAGATAATTCCTAATTGAAAACAAAGTAACAGAGGGCATGAAAGCCTATAACTTTACCCTGGGTTTTTGGTAACCTATCAGGAAGAAATCCTACACAAAGATAAGGATTTTGTACTGACTCATGATAAAAACGTAGAAACCTTGTATATAGAAAGGAGGCTACTTCTGTTCCCTAGTAGATATTTACTAGGAGAAGAGAATTGTAGAATAAAAGTTACTAAGATTTTTAACTGAATTTCTACTTAATTATTTTAGTTTTAAGGACAAAATGGAAAGGAGAAAGAAGACAGTAAAATGTTGTCCAGAATTACCTGGCCCTGTAGCTCGTCTTCGCCACCACAATTGTTCCGATTGTTGGGTTTTGGGGAGAGAAATGCAGAAACCCCTATTGAAAGAAGCATCAATTCGTATAATTAATTTTGCCATTGTAAAAATCATTTGTAAAATTTGCATTATTAACATTATCAAGTCACTAGTTGGTAAGACATCAGACATGACGAGAGTGAAGGGCAGCTTAGGGAGAGCTGGGCTTTAAACCCTCAGTAGATCCGAGTTAGGATCAAAGGCGCTTGCTTTATGTGGCTGTGCTAGACTTTGAAGTCCTGACTGCACCTACAGCACTCATTTCGTCAAGTTCACTGGTGTCTTAATAGCAGATCAATAAGTTTCAAAGTCGGAGAGTTAATTTGATACTAGTGCTGATGCGGTCGTGCTGGGGAAGCCGAGAGAG